>NC_069499.1:989301098-989596098 GCF_027579735.1 Bombina bombina | reverse complement strand
GTTCACCGATCCGTCCTGGCTCCAAGATCTTCATCCAACCCAAGCAGGGGCTAGACATCCACTGAAGAAGTCCAGAAGAGGGTCCAAAGTCTTCCTCCTATCCGGCAAGAAGAGGACATCCGGACCGGCAAACATCTTCTCCAAGCGGCATCTTCTATGTTCTTCCATCCGATGACGACCGGCTCCATCTTGAAGACCTCCAGCGCGGATCCATCCTCTTCTTCCGACGACTAGACGACGAATGACGGTTCCTTTAAGGGACGTCATCCAAGATGGCGTCCCTCGAATTCCGATTGGCTGATAGGATTCTATCAGCCAATCGGAATTAAGGTAGGAATTTTCTGATTGGCTGATGGAATCAGCCAATCAGAATCAAGATCAATCCGATTGGCTGATCCAATCAGCCAATCAGATTGAGCTCGCATTCTATTGGCTGTTCCGATCAGCCAATAGAATGCGAGCTCAATCTGATTGGCTGATTGGATCAGCCAATCGGATTGATCTTGATTCTGATTGGCTGATTCCATCAGCCAATCAGAAAATTCCTACCTTAATTCCGATTGGCTGATAGAATCCTATCAGCCAATCGGAATTCGAGGGACGCCATCTTGGATGACGTCCCTTAAAGGAACCGTCATTCGTCGTCTAGTCGTCGGAAGAAGAGGATGGATCCGCGCTGGAGGTCTTCAAGATGGAGCCGGTCGTCATCGGATGGAAGAACATAGAAGATGCCGCTTGGAGAAGATGTTTGCCGGTCCGGATGTCCTCTTCTTGCCGGATAGGAGGAAGACTTTGGACCCTCTTCTGGACTTCTTCAGTGGATGTCTAGCCCCTGCTTGGGTTGGATGAAGATCTTGGAGCCAGGACGGATCGGTGAACCTGGCATGGTGAAGACAAGGTAGGAAGATCATCAGGGGCTTAGTGTTAGGTTTATTTAAGGGGGGTTTGGGTTAGATTAGGGGTATGTGGGTGGTGGGTTGTAATGTTGGGGGGGGGGTATTGTATGTTTTTTTTTACAGGCAAAAGAGCTGAAATTCTTGGGGCATGCCCCGCAAAGGGCCCTGTTCAGGGCTGGTAAGGTAAAAGAGCTTGTAACTTTTTAAATTTAGAATAGGGTAAGGAATTTTTTATTTTGGGGGTCTTTGTTATTTTATTAGGGGGCTTAGAGTAGGTGTAATTAGTTTAAAATTGTTGTAATATTTTTCTTATGTTTGTAAATATTTTTTTATTTTCTGTAACTTAGTTCTTTTTTATTTTTTGTACTTTAGATAGTTTATTTAATTGTATTTATTTGTAGCAATTGTGTTTAATTAATTTATTGATAGTGTAGTGTTAGGTTAATTGTAGGTAATTGTAGGTAGTTTATTTAATTATTTTATTGATAGGGTAGTGTTAGGTTTAATTATATCTTAGGTTAGGATTTATTTTACAGGTAAATTTGTAATTATTTTAACTAGGTAACTATTAAATAGTTCTTAACTATTTAATAGCTATTGTACCTGGTTAAAATAAATACAAAGTTACCTGTAAAATAAATATTAATCCTAAAATAGCTATAATATAAATGTAATTTATATTGTAGCTATATTAGGATTTATTTTACAGGTAAGTATTTAGCTTTAAATAGGAATCATTTATTTAATAAGAGTTAATTTATTTCGTTAGATAAAAATTATATTTAACTTAGGGGGGTGTTAGTGTTAGGGTTAGACTTAGCTTTAGGGGTTAATACATTTATTAGAATAGCGGTGAGCTCCGGTCGGCAGATTAGGGGTTAATAATTGAAGGTAGGTGTCGGCGATGTTAGGGAGGGCAGATTAGGGGTTAATACTATTTATGATAGGGTTAGTGAGGCGGATTAGGGGTTAATAACTTTATTATAGTAGCGCTCAGGTCCGCTCGGCAGATTAGGGGTTAATAAGTGTAGGTAGGTGTCGGCGACGTTGTGGGGGGCAGATTAGGGGTTAATAAATATAACATAGGGGTCGGCGATGTTAGGGCAGCAGATTAGGGGTACATAAGGATAACGTAGGTGGCGGCGGTTTACGGAGCGGCAGATTAGGGGTTAAAAGTGTAATGCAGGGGTCAGCGATAGCGGGGGCGGCAGAATAGGGGTTAATAAGTGTAAGGTTAGGGGTGTTTAGACTCGGGGTACATGTTAGAGTGTTAAGTGCAGACGTAGGAAGGGTTACCGCATAGCAAACAATGGGGCTGCGTTAGGAGCTGAACGCTGCTTTTTTGCAGGTGTTAGGTTTTTTTTCAGCTCAAACAGCCCCATTGTTTCCTATGGGAGAATCGTGCACGAGCACGTTTTTGAGGCCGGCCGCGTCCGTAAGCAACTCTGGTATCGAGAGTTGCATTTGCGGTAAAAATGCTCTACGCTCCTTTTTTGGAGCCTAACGCAGCATTTGTTTGAACTCTCGATACCAGAGTTAAATTTATGGTGCGGCCAGAAAAAAACCCGCGGAGCGTTAACAGCCCTTTTACCGCCGAACTCTAAATCTAGGCCTTAGTGAAGAAGAGGAAATGGCACTAAACAAAGGTTTATCATATTGTCTGGATAATCATTGTAATGAGTTTTTGGTACAGCAAGATTGGCAGAAATTTTACTATAATTAAGAATTTACTTTGCTATGCAGAGGGATTATGCACTTATAACACTAATGTCACTAGATTTAAGAATGTTAGAGATTATGGTATCTCCAAAAAGAGCACTTTTACACCTACAGCTACACATAGCTTAGCCACATATATGAGTTTGGTACAAAAAGAAATTGATATTCTTTTTAAGAAAGAGAGAAAAAAGAAATTGGTACAAAAGAACAAAAAAGATAAACTTGCTATTGAGAAATTAAAGAACAACAAAGAGATAATCATTAAAGAAGCCAATAAGGGGCGGAGCCATTGTCCTTTTGGATAGAATAGATTATGTGGCAGAAATTAACAGACAACTATCTGATAATCAAGTATACCAAATACTAAATAGAGATCCAACCATTGATATTAATAAAGAAATTAAAAACATCTTAGACCTTGCAGTCAAGAGGGAAGTTATCACAGAGTCATTTAGAGAAGCTTTATATGTTGATAATCCGATTAGACCAGTTATATATGTTTTGCCCAAGATACATAAGGCTAAAGAGAAACCCCCTGGTAGGCCAATTGTGGCAGTAATGGGTTCTGTTTTTTCATCTATCTCTGTTTTCTTAGATAAAATATTACAGCCCTTTGTAAAACAAGCAAATTCCTATATTAGAGATACTAATACTAATCTGAATTAAGGTAGGAAAAATCTGATTGGCTGATTGAATCAGCCAATCAGATTCAAGTTCAATCGGATTGGCTGATCCAATCAGCCAATCAGATTGATCTCGCATTCTATTCTAAACGGCGTTAGGAAGATCCCATTGAAAAGATAGGATACGCAATTGGCATAAGGGGATCTGCGGTATGGAAAAGTTGCGGCTTGGAACTGAGCTTTAGACCCTTTCCTGGCTGACTCTACCGCAGAACTCTAAATCTAGGTGACTGTTACACAAAATAAAAACACTAAATTACACAAAATAAAAAACACTAAGTTACACATAATAAAAAATAGATTATCAAATATTTAAAATAATTACACCTAATCTAATAGCCCTATCAAAATAATAAAGCCCCCCCAAAATAAAAAAAAACCCTCGCCTACAATAAACTACCAATGGCCCTTAAAAGGGCCTTTGCGGGGCATTGCCCCAAATAAATCAGCTCTTTTACCTGTAAAATAAAATACAAACACTGTGATTGAAGATAGACTCCAGATTCTACTTCTTTTTTAGAAGAACGTATACCACTAGCACCACTTTGGAGAAGAGAGGGCCAAAATACTCCATACCAACAACCTTGAAAAAACAAAAGAACATACACAAACGGGGACACAGGGGAAGGGGAGTTGCCACCAAGGAAAAGAAGTTACAACAACTAAGTAAAGGCATATTTAATTTATCAGATAGATCACTATCCAATGATGAGATTAGAATTTTGGGTAAAGGTTTGAGTTTTTGCCCTTCGAACTCACACCAGATGTTTGAATTATTTGTTGATTTAAACAAATACACAAGAAAACTAGCCTTACAGCGCTATTTTGCTAACAAACAATTAAGAGCACAGAAAACTATAGGCCTTCCAGTCCTTACAGACAATATGACAGCACAAAGAAACATGTCAGTTCTTTATATAGACCCAGAATATCTCTCTGAACAATTGTTTGAAGGAGTGATCCATACGGATCTAGCCCCACCCTCGTCATTTTACCCTAATAGAGAAAATCTAGCTTACCTAGATATATTTCAGAATATGGTGTTAGAAGATTTTGAGAAACTTCCTTCACATAATATTAAACATAATAATATATGGCTAAATGAACAAAGGGCTTTACGCAATCTCACAAAAGATAACACGATTATAATTCGCCAGGCAGACAAAGGCAGTGGCCTAGTAATACAAAATTATGAGGATTATATATGTGAAGCAAAGAGAATTTTATTGGATAAAGATTATTATAAAAAAACTCGTAATAGATCCTACAGACTCATTTACCAAGGAGCTCAAAAAATTAATTAATTATGGATATGAGCATGGCATTTTGACCAATAAAGAAAGAAAATGTTTAACTCCTACAAATCCAAACACTCCATATTACTACCACTTACCAAAAATTCATAAACAGATCCAGAATCCACCCGGTAGACAAATCATTGCAGGAATGAATAGCTTAACTGATAACCTATCACTATACATTGATTTTTATTTTCAAAGATTTGTAATTCAACTAAGGTCCTATATTAAGGACACTACTGATCTGTTGCTTAAATTATCTAATATTAAGAAAGAACAACAGTTGCTTTGGGTATCTTGTGACGTCAGCTCACTATATTCAAATATAAAACATGATATAGGTATTTACTCTGTAGACAGCTATCTGAGTGATTATCCATATATGCCTGACATACAGAAAAACTATTTACTTAAACTCATACACTTCATATGAACTCACAATTATTTTAAGTTTTTAGACAATGTTTTTCTTCAAACCAAGGGAACGGCCATGGGGACCAGATTTGCTCCCAGTTTTGCAAATTTATTCATGGGTACTTTTGAGTCCAAATACATCTATAATGCAAGGTGGGAGCAAAATCTGGTCTTCTATGGCCATTATATAGACGATCTGTTGTTTATCTGGAAGGGACAATTACAGTCTCTTACCTCTTTCCAAGAGGAACTTAATAATAACACCATGGGCATCCAATTCACTTGGAATATCCAAAGGGATAAAATTGATTTTTTAGATGTCACCCTTATGTGGGGTGATGACAATAGTATTCAGTCATGTACTTTTTTTAAACAAGTAGATAGTAACAATTTTTTAGATTATTGCAGTAATCATTATACAAGTTGGAAAACAAATATTCCATACAGTCAGTTTAGGAGGATCCGGCGTAACTGTACAGATATTACAACTTATGATTCACAAAGCTTAATCCTAAAGAACAAATTTAAGGAAAAACATTACCCTGATAAATTAATAGAACTAGGATTCCAAAAAGCACGCTCTCTCAATAGAGAGGATGTATTGAAACCCAAAGTTAAAAACAAAGCAATAAAGGAGGATGCAAATTATGAATCTTCATTTATTACTAGATATAATAATAATCACAAAGAGATCAAAAAGAGTTTGTTTAAACATTGGCCATTACTCAAACGAGATCCCATATTTAAATCAATTTTACAAGACAAACCCAGATGTACTTTTAAAAGAGTGCCCACAATTAAGGAGAAGTTGGCACCCAGTAAGGTGGTAATGTGTAAACCTGCGTTTAAAATCTCTAATAGTAGTTCTCCTATTTCCATGATGTCTAATATAGGAACCTTTAGATGCAATAAAAATAGATGTCACATGTGTAAATATATCACTAATGGTCTAAAAAATATTATATCTAACAGCACTGGGGAATCCTTTGCGATCACTCAAAGAATAACATGTAATTCTAACTATGTAGTCTATTGCATAACATGTTTGTGTGGCCTACAATATATAGGCCGCACCTGTAGAAAAATTAGACAAAGATGGTCAGAACATTTGAGATGTATCTTAAAAGGATCCGACAAATACAGTACTTCTAGACATCATTTTTCTATGCATGGCAAAAACAAATGTGTCATGACTATTACTCGTTAGAAATTATCCCTGCTACCAGTTCCCAGAATAGAATGACTAAATTACGTCAGAGGGAAACTTTTTGGATATACCAATTTAAATCTTTATACCCCGAGGGCCTTAATGAAGTTATAGACTCTGCTGCCTTTTAATATACTTTATTTCACATCCCTGTATTATACATAGCATAGATATACACAATATATTCTTTCATATATACATTACATCCCTTCTTTAGTGCATTACATTTATTTTCTTTATATCTATTGTTTTTTCATTATTCCAATAATTGGTATAGAATATATACCCTTTTAGTCACATTATTTTATATATATTTCTTCTATTAATATAGATTAGGCACCTTTATAGACACTCGTATGAAATACACATAAGTCACGTTCTGTTCTAGCATAATTCACCTTTATAAATATTATAGCTATTAGATAGATACAGCTATGCAATATATATCTATACTACACCATTATTTCACCATTATTCTTTATTGTTTTTATATACAAACATCTAGCATGTTATCTAGCTCTCACTTTAACATATTTGCGTAACACATATTCACTTTAGTTACGCTTAGTTATAGTTTATTGTTTCATATCATTCATTCCCTTATTATCTTTTAAATATGATATATACATACATTTAGTAATATTGAATACAATTTGTACAATGAGTATCACTTGCACTTTCACTAGCCAACATACGTAGTCATCACGTCATTAGACACACACCCATATTGAACACACTTAGGGTATACACAATGCATCTACTCTGGTGAAACCAATGTATCATATACAGTAAGAATATCACTTGCACTTCCACTAGCTAACATACGTAGTCATCACGTCATTAGACACACACCCATATTGAACATACGTAGGGTATACACAATGCATTTACTCTGGTGGAACCGATTAGAGCGTTCCCATTGGTCCAGCGTACCACACCCACCTTCATTTAGCTTTTAGCCGTCAACTATCAAACCTCATAATCGAGACAGATTTTTTATTCAAAGTTTTATTTTATACTTTTAAGGTTTACTTATCAAGCATTACTACATTAAAAATGTGCTAGTTTATCATATATATGCATTATACATGTATTGTTTAGTATTGCAATGAATTTCACATACTAGTACTATCTTATACGTACAGGAGTGAGACGGTTCAGAATATTTATGATCAAATTTTTATGCACTTTATTTTATTTTTTATATATCACTATAGTACATGCGCTTATTATACTATACTTGGGATTGTTCATTAGAATTGTATAAATTGTATTTTCCTTGAACATGTTGTCAGCAACTTATGTGGCTAATCAATGCAGCACCTGTGTAACGACATTCAGCTGCTCAACATTCAGCGTGTATTGGTATATATGTAGGAGACTCCAGTGTATTCAGTATCATTTGCCTGAGGAAAAAGCGCGGTGAGCGCTTAGAAACGCGTAGCATTGTATCACAGGTTCATTGTTTTATCTGTGTACTTTTTTATACGTTTTTAATTAAATATTTTATTATATACATCTTTACTGGAGTCTTCTTCTATTGTTGTGACGTCCATCATCTTTATCCGGAGTCTATCTTCAATTGCAGCAATACAGCCTGGGTTCATATATGCACTAGGTCACCATAATACACCTAGTATGCTCCATTTGCACTACAGTGTGCAATAAAATTTGTGAGTATTCCTTTGTCAGCATAAATCGACATTCACTATATGTCCACAATTGATTTGCACTAGGGGTCGCCCTCTTCTTTCTCACTATTTACAGACCATAGATTTCCATTCTGTTTTTTTGGAGGAGCAGCCACAGTCCGGTGCACAGTTTGCTGGGACACTGTGAAGTTCCCAGACGGTTTCACTAGGCACTACCTATGCCTTCCTACATTGTGAGTATGTTTGTATTCTCTATACTCCATTTTTGAAATATTGGCTACACTAGGAGGCGCCCTTTCTTTCTGCTTTGTCAAAATACAAACACTGCCCCAACAGTAAAACCCACCACCCACACAACCAAACCCCCCAAATAAAAACCTATCTAAAAAAACCTAAGCTCCCCATTGCCCTGAAAAGAACAATTGGATGGGCATTTCCCTTAAAAGGGCATTTAGTTCTTTTTCAGCCCAAAGACCCTAACCTAAAAATTAAACCCACCCAATAAACCCTTAAAAAAACTTAACACTAACCCCTGAAGATCCACTCACAGTTTTCGAAGACCGGACATCCATCCTCATCCAAGCGGCATAAGTCCTCAGCGAAGCCTGCAGAAGTGTTCATCCAGACGGCATCTTCTATCTTCATCCATCAGGCGCAAAGCGGCTCCATCTTCAAGACATCCGGCGAGGAGCATCCTCTTCTTCCGATGGTCAACGACGAATTAAGTTTCCTTTAAATGACGTCATCCAAGATGGCGTCTCTTACATTCCGAATGGCTGATAAATGGCTGATCAGCCAGTCGGAATTAAGGTGTCAAAAATCCTATTGGCTGTTGCAATCAGCCAATAGGATTGAGCTTTCATCCTATTGGCTGATCCAATCAGCCAATAGGATTGAGCTTGCATTCTATTGGCTATTCCAATCAGCCAATAGAATGCAAGCTCAATCCTATTGGCTGATTGCAACAGCCAATAGGATTTTTTCCACCTTAATTCCGATTGGCTGATCTTGGATGATGTCATTTGAAGGAAACTTCCTTCTTCAAGAGATGTCGGAAGAAGAGGATAATCCGCGCTGGATGTCTTAAAGATGGAGCCGCTCCATGCCAGATATAAAAAGATAGAAAATGCCGTCTAGGTTGAAGACTTCAGCCCGGTTGGGTGAAGACTTCTGCCGGCTTCGCTGAGGAATTCTGCCGCTTGGATGAGGATGGATGTCCGGTCTTCGAAAACTGTTTTTTTTTAAGGGTTTATTGGGTGGGTTTAGATAGGTTTTTATTTGGGGGGTGGGTTGTGTGGGTGGTGGGTTTTACTGTTGGGGGTGTTGGTATTTTATTTTACAGGTAAAAGAGACGATTTCTTTGGGGCAATTCCCTGCAAAAGGCCCTTTTAAGGGACATTGGTAGTTTATTGTAGGCTAGGGTTTTTTTATTTTGGGGGGGCTTTTTTATTTTGATAGGGCTATTAGATTAGGTGTAATTAGTTTAAATATTTGATTATTTATTTTTTATTTTGTGTAACAGTGTTTTTTATTTTGTGTAACTTAGTTGTTATTTTTTGTAACTTAGTAATTCTTTATTGTAGATTTAAATAACTTGAGTAGGGTTAGGTTTTTAAATATGTAATATAGTTAATTTAATTGTTAGTTTAATGTAATTTTAGTATAATAGTTAGGGTAGGTTAATTAATAGTTTAATATTGTTTAATGTAATTTTAGTATAATAGTTAGGGTAGGTTAATTAATAGTTTAATATTGTTTAATGTAATTTTAGTATAATAGTTAGGGTAGGTTAATTAGTAGTTTTATATAGTTTAATTTAATTATACAGGTAAGTTTTAATTTATTATAAGATAGGGATGAGTTAATATTTAATGTAAAGTTAGCGGGTTGTTAGTTTTAAGGGTTAATAGCTTAATTTAGTTTATGGCAATGTGGGGGGCTGGCGGTTTGGGGGTTAATAGGTTTAGTAAGTGGTAGTGATGTGGGAGGCCAGGGGTTTAGGGGTTAATACATTTATTTAGTTGCGGCGGGGTCTGGGAGCGGCAGGAAAGGGGTTAATAACTTTATTAGAGTTGCAGTGGGCTCCAGGAGCAGCAGGATAGGGGTTAATAACTTTATTAGAGTTTCAGCGGGGTCCAGGAGCGGCGGGATAGGGGTTAATATATTTATTTAGTCGTGGGGGGTCCGGGAGCAGCGGGATAGGGGTTAATATATTTATTTAGTTGCGGTGGGATCCAGGAGCGGCGGGATAGGGGTTAATATATTTATTTAGTTGCCGCAGGGTCCGGGCAGGGCCGGCGCTTGCATACAGGCAGGCTGAGTAGCCGCCTTAGGTCGCCCAAGCAGGGAGGCACAATCTTGGAGCGGCAAAACTCATATATTTAAAATATATATATTTTTTTTACATTTTTATTTTTTAGTTGGTTCCTGCACGTAAATCATGATACTCCAATTTCCAGTGTGCTGCCAGTGCCAGCAAGAGTTTTTTTAATTCAATATAAAAACTGGCGGCTCCTTTATGGCAGATTGGCGACTTTGGCTGCTGGCATGATCATCCCACTAAAGCTTCAGAGGCACTGACTGGTGGGTCCAGCTGCTCCCACCCAGAGAAGTTCCGTGCACTATCACAGCCTTGCAGAGCCAGCAGATTGGTCACTGAGGGAGAAATGGAGGAGGTAAGTCCTCTGGGGCAGTCAGTGGCTCTATCTCCCTGTCACTCACACTTTGACCCCTCATTCACATCTTTTACTGGCAGTTGGTAATAATAAATCAATTAGATTTGGGTAATTTTATAAATATCTGTTCATGTGTGTGTATATATATATATATATATATATATATATATATATATATAATATTTATTATATATATACTGTGTGTATATATATATATATATATATATATATAAATATACTGTGTGTGTATATATATATATATATATATATATATATATATATATATATATATATATATATATATATATATATCAGTAAAGAAAGGGTTTTTGTGATGTGAGCTGTACCAAGGTATAGGTCACACTGGAGGCGCAAAGATTGTATTAACACCTAAACGAGATAAGCAGCTGGGGTGAACAGAGCAGTATGGTCACACTACCCTTGCAAATGAACAAACCGAATTTTATGAGCAAAGAAAGAATTGTTCACTTCACAGCGCTAATCTCACCAAATATCGTGTACTATTACGGTACACCTAATGTAACAAATTTAATTGCATTAATGTATTCAAACAATGATTCCGTAAACAGTGTACATCGCTATAATGTATATATACACTAGGAGAATGATCCGTCTAATTAAATATTAGCTGTTAATGTTATGTGGATAATAGAAAGAGAAAATCTATAGTTCACAAATATGTTGATCGAGTCTATAACATGCAGGATTAGTTCTATCTTCAGGCTGAGTGTTGAATCTGGCTGCTCATCCTTATAGATTTTTTATGCTTAACACTTACGATCGAAGTGGAATCTTTTATCATAGTGTGGGACGACTGTCCTTTTTATTGTGATGCTGTATTGATACCTCATATAAACTGAGGTCCCGTTTGTGAGTACCATTTTTGTGCTGCAAATAAATTCGTACTATTTTTAAAACAGTATTATGCTATGTGCCGTGTTTGTTCCCTTTACATAACACGTTGGAGTTATTAAAGACATCCAGACCGGTTGCGGACAACAACATTGGAGTACCGGACAAACAGAGAATCTTCAAGGGACAACGCTCAGGACCCTAAGCCCGCTACTTGAGAATCAGTGCTGGGACCGGACACATTAACAACGCCCGTTCCTTACCTCATTTGATTGAGGTCACCTATTGTGAGTAGCCTGTGAAAGCATTCTGGGGATTGCTGTAATTTCATGCTTGCAAGGTTAATCGCTTACTTTCTGAAGATAGAACTAATCCTGCATGTTATAGACTCGATCAACATATTTGTGAACTATAGATTTTCTCTTTCTATTATCCACATAACATTAACAGCTAATATTTAATTAGACGGATCATTCTCCTAGTGTATATATACATTATAGCGATGTACACTGTTTACGGAATCATTGTTTGAATACATTAATGCAATTAAATTTGTTACATTAGGTGTACCGTAATAGTACACGATATTTGGTGAGATTAGCGCTGTGAAGTGAACAATTCTTTCTTTGCTCATATATATATATATATATATATATATATATATATATATATATATATATATATATATATATAATATATATATATAATAATATATAAAATATATATATATATATGTGTGTGTGTTATGCAGCATAACCACTGTCTGATTTGCTATGCAGCACTACCACTGTCTGATTTGAATTTAGCCACCAATAATCAAGCGCTACCCAGGTGCTGAACAAAAAACTAAGTTCTCTTCCAAAATATGTCGGACACTTTCCCATAGGCTTTCAGTTCTCTCAGCAATTCAGGGACAGAGGATTCAGCTTTTGTTAGTATAAAGAGGGTGTCATCCGCATATAATGCCTGTTTATACAGGGAGTGCAGAATTATTAGGCAAGTTGTATTTTTGAGGATTAATTTTATTATTGAACAACAACCATGTTCTCAATGAACCCAAAAAACTCATTAATATCAAAGCTGAATAGTTTTTGGAAGTAGTTTTTTAGTTTGTTTTTAGTTATAGCTATTTTAGGGGGATATCTGTGTGTGCAGGTGACTATTACTGTGCATAATTATTAGGCAACTTAACAAAAAACAAATATATACCTATTTCAATTATTTATTTTTACCAGTGAAACCAATATAACATCTCAACATTCACAAATATACATTTCTGACATTCAAAAACAAAACAAAAACAAATCAGTGACCAATATAGCCACCTTTCTTTGCAAGGACACTCAAAAGCCTGCCATCCATGGATTCTGTCAGTGTTTTGATCTTTTCACCATCAACATTGCGTGCAGCAGCAACCACAGCCTCCCAGACACTGTTCAGAGAGGTGTACTGTTTTCCCTCCTTGTAAATCTCACATTTGATGATGGACCACAGGTTCTCAATGGGGTTCAGATCAGGTGAACAATGAGGCCATGTCATTAGATTTTCTTCTTTTATACCCTTTCTTGCCAGCCACGCTGTGGAGTACTTGGACGCGTGTGATGGAGCATTGTCCTGCATGAAAATCATGTTTTTCTTGAAGGATGCAGACTTCTTCCTGTACCACTGCTTGAAGATGGTGTCTTCCAGAAACTGGCAGTAGGACTGGGAGTTGAGCTTGACTCCATCCTCAACCCGAAAAGGCCCCACAAGCTCATCTTTGATGATACCAGCCCAAACTACTCCACCTCCACCTTGCTGGCTTCTGAGTCGGACTGGAGCTCTCTGCCCTTTACCAATCCAGCCACAGGCCCATCCATCTGGCCCATCAAGACTCACTCTCATTTCATCAGTCCATAAAACCTTAGAAAAATCAGTTTTGAGATATTTCTTGGCCCAGTCTTGACGTTTCAGCTTGTGTGTCTTGTTCAGTGGTGGTCGTCTTTCAGCCTTTCTTACCTTGGCCATGTCTCTGAGTATTGCACACCTTGTGCTTTTGGGCACTCCAGTGATGCTGCAGCTCTGAAATATGGCCAAACTGGTGGCAAGTGGCATCTTGGCAGCTGCATGCTTGAATTTTCTCAGTTCATGGGCAGTTATTTTGCGCCTTGGTTTTTCCACACGCTTCTTGCGACCCTGTTGACTATTTTGAATGAAACGCTTGATTGTTCGATGATCACGCTTCAGAAGCTTTGCAATTTTAAGAGTGCTGCATCCCTCTGCAAGATATCTCACTATTTTTGACTTTTCTGAGCCTGTCAAGTCCTTCTTTTGACCCATTTTGCCAAAGGAAAGGAAGTTGCCTAATAATTATGCACACCTGATATAGGGTGTTGATGTCATTAGACCACACCCCTTCTCATTACAGAGATGCACATCACCTAATATGCTTAATTGGTAGTAGGCTTTCGAGCCTATACAGCTTGGAGTAAGACAACATGCATAAAGAGGATGATGTGGTCAAAATACTAATTTGCCTAATAATTCTGCACTCCCTGTATTCTGTATCACCTACTATTACCCCCGAAATGTTGGTGTTATTTCTGATTTTTCTGGGCTAGGATCTCCATGGCGATTGCAAAGAGCAGTGGTATTAACGAGCAGCCTTGCCGCGTGCCATTGCATATCTGAAAGCTATCGGAAAGCATGCCATTCATCCTGACCTTTGCATTGGGTTTGGAGTATAGAGCCATGGTCATATTTAAGAATTCCTTTGGGATTCCCATCTCACTCATAGCTCGTCTTAAGAAGGGCCATCCTACCCTATCAAATGCCTTCTCCGCATCAGTGGAGAAGAGCACCGTAGGTATGTCGGAGACCCTAGCGTGATTGATCAATTGGACAACTTTAGTGGTATAATCCCTTGCCTCTCTCTTAGGTATAAAGCCTACCTGATCATTATGTATTAGCCCTGGGATATGTTTAAGTCTCATGGCTAAAGCTTTGGCAAGAATTTTCATATCCTGATTGATGAGTGAGATAGGTCTAAAGTTTCCTGGTTTATCCGCAGGTTTCCCTGGCTTAGCAATGACAGTAATGTGTGCCTCTAATAGGGACTCCGTCAATGTAGGGTTCTCTTGGAGTTGATTAAAAAGAGTTTGTAAGTGGGTAGAGAGGTTTCCCTGGAACTTTTTATAGTATCTGGAAGTAAGACCATCTGGGCCCGGACTTTTACCCATTGACATATCCTTGATGGCTTGTGATATCTCCTCTAAGGAGATTGGAGCAGAGAGTTTGTTCGCTGCTTCTGTATCTAAGGATGGTAAATGTAGTCCTGTAAAGTATTCATCTATAGTCTCTGGGAGTGAGGTTGTGGTGTTACCTGGCGGATTTTCGCCTATATTATATAGCTTACTGTAATATTGACGGAAAGTTGAAGCTATACCTTGACTATCTTTCATGACAAGGTTATCAGGAGTGGAAAGCGAGTGAACATAATTACTCAACTGTTTCCTGCGGATATTTCTGGCTAGGATTTCGCCGGGTTTGTTACCTCCCTCGAAATAGTATTGCCTGAGGAATAAAGCATTTCTTTGATGGATCTCTGTGAGGTGTCGGTTAAGCTCGGCTCTAGTGTCAAGGAGTTTGCTTTTAATTGTATCGTTAGAGGGATCTTTTTTATGGTCTAGTTCCAGAGTTTTGATGGTTTCTAACAATTCAGAATGTTTTTCTCGGGACATTCTGTTTATTTTAGATTTATGTTTACTAAATAGACCTCTGACGACTGAGTTGTGTGTCTCCCATTCGGTAATGTGGGATGCGGTAGATTTTGAGTTGATTTCAAAATATTCTTTTAATTGTTTCTGAATGCCATTTGCTATTAGAAAGTTGTCTAGGAAGGTATCGTCTAATCTCCATAACCTGGGGGAGATCGGGATGTCAGGCCAAAGAATCCGACAAGTAACTGGGGCGTGATCTGACCATGTGATAGGCCCAATGGTGCATGTATCAGTGATAGTTAACCCGTGGGAGTCAGTAAAAATGTGGTCTATCCTAGTGTAACAATTATGTGGATTTGAATAAAATGTGTAATCTCTATCGGAGGGATGTAGTGTTCTCCAGATGTCATGCATCTTTAAATCATTCCAGGTGGTTGTAATGGATTTCAGGGCAAGTTTAGGGATATTATAAGTACCTCTGGATGAGTCTAGAACTGGGTCTAGAGCAAGGTTGAAGTCTCCTGCCAGAAAGATGACCCCCTGTGCGTGATCAAGAAATAGGTTAGCTATCTTTTTATAAAAGGCTGGTTAAACTTGATTTGGGGTAGACATGTGCACGGCTAAAAAATTCGGTTCGTTTTCGGTTCGGATCGATTCGGACTTTTCGAATTTCGTTTCAGATCGAATCGGATTCGGCAAAATTTGAATAAATTCGTTTCGGATTTATTCGGATCCGAATAAATTCGTTTCGGATTTATTCGGATTCGGCTGAATTCGGTTCTATTCCGTTCCGAAATTCGGTATGTTTTTAGTACACTAACACCCATTTAGTACACTAAGTCACTAACACCCATAAACTACCTATGAACCACTAAACCGAGGCCCCCCCACATCGCAAACCCTATAATAACATTATTTAACCCCTAATCTGCCGATCGGATATCGCCGCAACCTACATTATAGCTATTAACCCCTAATCTGCTGTCCCTAACACCGCCGACCCCTACATTATAGTTATTAACCCCTAATCTGCCCCCCCCCCCAACGTCGCCGCAATCTAACTACAAGTATTAACCCCTAATCTGCCGACCCGATATCGCCGCCAACTACATTATAACTATTAACCCCTAATCTGCTGTCCCTAACACCGCCGACCCCTACATTATAGTTATTAACCCCTAATCTGCCCCCCCCCAACGTCGCCGCAATCTAACTACAAGTATTAACCCCTAATCTGCCGACCCGATATCGCCGCCGCCTACATTATAGCTATTAACCCCTAATCTGCTGTCCCTAACACCGCCGACCCCTACATTATAGTTATTAACCCCTAATCTGCCCCCCCCAACGTCGCCGCAATCTAACTACAAGTATTAACCCCTAATCTGCCGACCCGATATCGCCGCCGCCTACATTATAGCTATTAACCCCTAATCTGCTGTCCCTAACACCGCCGACCCCTACATTATAGTTATTAACCCCTAATCTGCCCCCCCAACGTCGTCGCAATCTAACTACAAGTATTAACCCCTAATCTGCCGACCCGATATCGCCGCCGCCTACATTATAGCTATTAACCCCTAATCTGGTGTCCCTAACACCGCCGACCCCTACATTATAGTTATTGACCCCTAATCTGCCTCCCCCCAACGTCGCCACAATCTAACTACAAGTATTAACCCCTAATCTGCAGACCGCAAATCGCCGCCACTATAATAAATGTATTAACCCCTAAACCGCCGCACTCCCGCCTCGCAAACACTATAATACATTTTATTAACCCCTAATCTGCCCTCCCTAACATCGCCGCCACCTACCTACAATTATTAACCCCTAATCTCCCGCCCCCAACGTCGCCGCTACTATAATAAGGTTATTAACCCCTAAACCTAAGTCTAACCCTAACACTAACACCCCCTAACTTAAATATAATTTAAATAAAACGAAATAAGTTTACTATAGTTAAATAAATTAATCCTATTTAAAACTAAAGACTTACCTGTAAAATAAACCCTAATGTAGCTACAATATAACTAATAGTTACATTGTAGCTATTTTAGGATTTATTTTTATTTTACAGGCAACTTTGTATTTATTTTAACTAGGTACAATAGTTATTAAATAGTTAATAACTATTTAATAACTACCTAGCTAAAATAAATACAAATTTACCTGTAAAATAAATCCTAACCTAAGTTACAATTAAACCTAACACTACACTGTCATTAAATAAATTAACTACAAGTACCTACAATTATCTACAATTAAATAAACTAAAGTACAAAAAACCCCCACTAAATTACAAAAAAAACCAAACACTAAATTACAAAAAATAAAAAAATATTACAAGAATTTTAAACTAATTACACCTAATCTAAGCCCCCTAATAAAATAACAAAGCCCCCCCAAAATAAAAAAAAACTATACTAAATTACAAAAGTTAACAGCTCTATTACCTTACCAGCCCTGAACAGGGCCCTTTGCGGGGCATGCCCCAAAGAAAACAGCTCTTTTGCCTGTAAAAAAAAAACACAACCCCCCCCACATTACAACCCACCACCCACATACCCCTACTCTAACCCAAACCCCCCTTAAATAAACCTAACACTACCCCCCTGAAGATCTCCCTACCTTGAGTCGTGTTCACCCAGCCGGGCCGAAGTCTTCATCCGATGGGGCAGAAGAGGACATCCAGACCGGCAGAAGTCTTCATCCAAGCGGGGCAAGAAGTGGTCTTCCATCCATCATACAAGTACCAAAATACAAACAAACACTAAATTACCAAAAATAATAAAATATTACAATAATTTTAAACTAATTACACCTAATCTAAGCCCCAGACTAGCTATTAATATAGCTTCAATATAACTAATAGTTACATTGTAGCTATTTTAGGATTTATTTTTATTTTACAGGCAACTTTGTATTTATTTTAACTAGGCACAATAGCTATTAAATAGTTAATAACTATTTAATAACTACCTAGCTAAAATAAATACAAATTTACCTGTAAAATAAACCCTAACCTAAGTTACAATTACACCTAACACTACACTGTCATTAAATTAACTAAATAAATTAATCCTATATGAAACTAAATACTTACCTGTAAAATAAACCCTAATATAGCTACAATATAACTAATAGTTACATTGTAGCTATTTTAGCATTTATATTTATTTTACAGGCAACTTTGTATTTATTTTAACTAGGTACAATAGCTATTAAATAGATATTTACTGTTTAATAGCTACCTAGTTAAAATAATTACAAAATTACCTGTAAAATAAATCCTAACCTAAGTTACTATTAAACCTAACACTACACTATCATTAAATAAATTAACTACAAGTACCTACAATTAAATACAATGAAATAAACTAAACTAAAGTACAAAAAAAACAAACACTAAATTACAAAAAATAAAAAAAATTACAAGAATTTTAAACTAATTACACCTAATCTAAGCCTCCTAATAAAATAACAAAGCCCCCCAAAATAAAAAAATGCCCTACCCTATACTAAATTACAAAAGTAATCAGCTCTATTACCTTACCAGCCCTGAACAGGGCCTTTTGCGGGGCATGCCCCAAAGAAAACAGCTCTTTTGCCTGTAAAAAAAACACAATACCCCCCCCCACATTACAACCCACCACCCACATACCCCTACTCTAACCCAAACCCCCCTTAAATAAACCTAACACTACCCCCCTGAAGATCTCTCTACCGTGTCTTCACCCAGCGGGCCGAAGTCTTCATCCGATCGGGCAGAAGAGGACATCCAGACCGGCAGAAGTCTTCATCCAAGCGGGGCAAGAAGAGGTCTTCCATCCATCAGAAGTCTTGATCCAGGCGGCATCTTCTCTGTTCATCCATCCGGAGCGGAGCGGCAGCATCTTAAGACATCCCACGCAGAGCATCCTCTTCTTTCTTGATCCGACGACTAGGTGACTGTACCTTTAAGTGATGTCATCCAAGATGGCGTCCCTTGAATTCCGATTGGCTGATAGGATTCTATCAGCCAATCGGAATTAAGGTAGGAAAAATCTGATTGGCTGATTCAATCAGCCAATCAGATTCAAGTTCAATCCGATTGGCTGATTCCATCAGCCAATCAGATTGAGCTCGCATTCTATTGGCTGATCGGAACAGCCAATAGAATGCGAGGTCAATCTGATTGGCTGATTCCATCAGCCAATCAGATTTTTCCTACCTTAATTCCGATTGGCTGATAGAATCCTATCAGCCAATCGGAATTCAAGGGATGCCATCTTGGATGACATCACTTAAAGGTACAGTCACCTAGTCGTCGGATCAAGAAAGAAGAGGATGCTCTGCGTGGGATGTCTTCAGGATGCTGCCGCTCCGCTCCCGATGGATGAACAGAGAAGATGCCGCCTGGATCAAGACTTCTGATGGATGGAAGACCTCTTCTTGCCCCGCTTGGATGAAGACTTCTGCCGGTCTGGATGTCCTCTTCTGCCCGATCGGATGAAGACTTCGGCCCGCTGGGTGAAGACACGGTAGAGAGATCTTCAGGGGGGTAGTGTTAGGTTTATTTAAGGGGGGTTTGGGTTAGAGTAGGGGTATGTGGGTGGTGGGTTGTAATGTGGGGGGGGGGGTATTGTGTTTTTTTTTACAGGCAAAAGAGCTGTTTTCTTTGGGGCATGCCCCCGCAAAAGGCCCTTTTAAGGGCTGGTAAGGTAATAGAGCTGATTACTTTTGTAATTTAGTATAGGGTAGGGCATTTTTTTATTTTGGGAGGCTTTGTTATTTTATTAGGGGGCTTAGATTAGGTGTAATTAGTTTAAAATTCTTGTAATTTTTTTTATTTTTTGTAATTTAGTGTTTGTTTTTTTTGTACTTTAGTTTAGTTTATTTCATTGTATTTAATTGTAGGTACTTGTAGTTAATTTATTTAATGATAGTGTAGTGTTAGGTTTAATAGTAACTTAGGTTAGGATTTATTTTACAGGTAATTTTGTAATTATTTTAACTAGGTAGCTATTAAACAGTAAATATCTATTTAATAGCTATTGTACCTAGTTAAAATAAACACAAAGTTGCCTGTAAAATAAATATAAATGCTAAAATAGCTACAATGTAACTATTAGTTATATTGTAGCTATATTAGGGTTTATTTTACAGGTAAGTATTTAGTTTTATATAGGATTAATTTATTTAGTTAATTTAATGACAGTGTAGTGTTAGGTGTAATTGTAACTTAGGTTAGGGTTTATTTTACAGGTAAATTTGTATTTATTTTAGCTAGGTAGTTATTAAATAGTTATTAACTATTTAATAGCTATTGTACCTAGTTAAAATAAATACAAAGTTGCCTGTAAAATAAATATAAATCCTAAAATAGCTACAATGTAACTATTAGTTATATTGTAGCTATATTAATAGCTAGTAGGGGGCTTAGATTAGGTGTAATTAGTTTAAAATTATTGTAATATTTTATTATTTTTGCTAATTTAGTGTTTGTTTGTTTTTTTGTACTTTTCTGATGGATGGAAGACCTCTTCTTGCCCCGCTTGGATGAAGACTTCTGCCGGTCTGGATGTCCTCTTCTGCCCCATCGGATGAAGACTTCGGCCCGGCTGGGTGAACACGACTCAAGGTAGGGAGATCTTCAGGGGGGTAGTGTTAGGTTTATTTAAGGGGGGTTTGGGTTAGAGTAGGGGTATGTGGGTGGTGGGTTGTAATGTGGGGGGGGGATTGTGTTTTTTTTTTACAGGCAAAAGAGCTGTTTTCTTTGGGGCATGCCCCGCAAAGGGCCCTGTTCAGGGCTGGTAAGGTAATAGAGCTGTTAACTTTTGTAATTTAGTATAGGTTAGGGCATTTTTTTTATTTTGGGGGGCTTTGTTATTTTATTAGGGGGCTTAGATTAGGTGTAATTAGTTTAAAATTCTTGTAATATTTTTTTATTTTTTGTAATTTGGTGGGGGGGTTTTTGTACTTTAGTTTAGTTTTTTTAATTGTATTTAATTGTAGGTACTTGTAGTTAATTTATTTAATGATAGTGTAGTGTTAGGTTTAATTGTAACTTAGGTTAGGATTTATTTTACAGGTAATTTTGTAATTATTTTAACTAGGTAGCTATTAAACAGTAAATATCTATTTAATAGCTATTGAACCTAGTTAAAATGAATGCAAAGTTGCCTGTACAATAAATATAAATGCTAAAATAGCTACAATGTAACTATTAGTTATATTGCAGCTATATTAGGGTTTATTTTACAGGTAAGTCTTTAGTTTTATATAGGATTCATTTATTTAGTTAATTTAATGATAGTGTAGTGTTAGGTGTAATTGTAACTTAGGTTATGATTTATTTTACAGGTAAATTTGTATTTATTTTAGCTAGGTAGTTATTAAAAAGTTATTAACTATTTAATAACTATTGTACCTAGTTAAAATAAATACAAAGTTGCCTGTAAAATACATATAAATCCTAAAATAGCTACAATGTAACTATTAGTTATATTGAAGCTATATTAATAGCTAGTAGGGGGCTTAGATTAGGTGTAATTAGTTTAAAATTATTGTAATATTTTATTATTTTTGGTAATTTAGTGTTTGTTTGTATTTTGGTACTTGTATGATGGATGGAAGACCTCTTCTTGCCCCGCTTGGATGAAGACTTCTGCCGGTCTGGATGTCCTCTTCTGCCCCATCGGATGAAGACTTCGGCCCGGCTGGGTGAACACGACTCAAGGTAGGGAGATCTTCAGGGGGTAGTGTTAGGTTTTTTTAAGGGGGGTTTGGGTTAGAGTAGGGGTATGTGGGTGGTGGGTTGTAATGTGGGGGGGGGGATTGTGTTTTTTTTTTACAGGCAAAAGAGCTGTTTTCTTTGGGGCATGCCCCGCAAAGGGCCCTGTTCAGGGCTGGTAAGGTAATAGAGCTGTTAACTTTTGTAATTTAGTATAGGGTAGGGCATTTTTTTTTATTTTGGGGGGCTTTGTTATTTTATTAGGGGGCTTAGATTAGGTGTAATTAGTTTAAAATTCTTGTAATATTTTTTTATTTTTTGTAATTTAGTGGTTTTTTATTTTTTGTAATTTAGTGGGGGGGTTTTGTACTTTAGTTTATTTAATTGTAGATAATTGTAGGTACTTGTAGTTAATTTATTTAATGATAGTGTAGTGTTAGGTTTTATTGTAACTTAGGTTAGGATTTATTTTACAGGTAATTTTGTAATTATTTTAACTAGGTAGCTATTAATTAGTCAATAACTATTTAATAGCTATTGTACCTAGTTAAAATAAATACAAAGTTGCCTGTAAAATAAATATAAATGCTAAAATAGCTACAATGTAACTATTAGTTATATTGCAGCTATATTAGGGTTTATTTTACAGGTAAGTATTTAGTTTTAAATATGAGTCATTTATTTAATTAATTAAATGATAGTGTAGTGTTAGGTGTAATTGTAACTTAGGTTAGGATTTATTTTACAGGTAAATTTGTATTTATTTTAGCTAGGTAGTTATTAAATAGTTATTAACTATTTAATAACTATTGTACCTAGTTAAAATAAATACAAAGTTGCCTGTAAAATAAAAATAAATCCTAAAATAGCTACAATGTAACTATTAGTTATATTGCAGCTATCTTAGGGTTTATTTTACAGGTAAGTCTTTAGTTTAAATAGGATTCATTTATTTAACTATAGTAAATTTATTTCGTTTTATTTAAATTATATTTAAGTTAGGGGGTGTTAGTGTTAGGGTTAGACTTAGGTTTAGGGGTTAATAACCTTATTATAGTAGCGGCGACGTTGGGGGCGGGAGATTAGGGGTTAATAATTGTAGGTAGGTGGCGGCGATGTTAGGGAGGGCAGATTAGGGGTTAATAAAATGTATTATAGTGTTTGCGAGGCGGGAGTGTGGCGGTTTAGGGGTTAATACATTTATTATAGTTGCGGCGATTTGCGGTCGGCAGATTAGGGGTTAATACTTGTAGTTAGATTGTGGCGACGTTGGGGGGGGCAGATTAGGGGTTAATGACTATAATGTAGGGGTCGGCGGTGTTAGGGACAGCAGATTAGGGGTTAATAGCTATAATGTAGGCGGCGGCGATATTCGGTCGGCAGATTAGGGGTTAATGCTTGTAGTTAGATTGCGGCGACGTTGGGGGAGGCAGATTAGGGGTTAATAACTATAATGTAGGGGTCGGCGGTGTTAGGGACAGCAGATTAGGGGTTAATAGTTATAATGTAGGTGGCGGCGATATCGGGTCTGCAGATTAGGGGTTAATACTTGTAGTTAGATTGCGGCGACGTTGGGGGAGGCAGATTAGGGGTTAATAACTATAATGTAGGGGTCGGCGGTGTTAGGGACAGCAGATTAGGGGTTAATAGTTATAATGTAGGTGGCGGCGATATTCGGTCGGCAGATTAGGGGTTAATAAAATAATGCAGGTGTCAGCGATAGCGGGGGGCGGCAGATTAGGGGTTAATAAGTGTTAGATTAGGGGTGTTTAGAGACTCGGGGTACATGTTAGGGTGTTAGGTGCAGACTTAGTGTTTCCCCATAGGAAACAATGGGGCTGCGGTGTTAGTTTTTTTTCAGCCGAAACTCCCATTGTTTCCTATGGGGAAATGCCGAATTTTAACGAGCTAATTCGGATTTATTCGGAGATACGGCAGCTATTTCGGATTCATTCGGTAGATTCGGAAGTATTTTAATTCGGAAATCCGAATCGATCCGAATCTCTGAATTTACCGAATTTCCGAATTAATCCGAAACGAACCGCACATGTCTAATTTGGGGCATACACGTTTAAAAGTTTAATGTGATGGCCAAATAGTGTACCCTTGAGCAGGAGGTAGCGACCCTCCGGGTCCCTGTCAATGTGGAGTATCTGTACTGGACGTGTTTTATGAAAGATTATACCCACCCCTGCTTTTTTGTGAGGACCAGATGCAAAATAGGCTGTGGGGTAATATGGGTTATGCCACTTGGGCTCTTTCCCTTTTCGGAAGTGGGTTTCTTGTAGCATCAATGTATGGCTATTTAACTTTTGTAGATCATGAAATGCAATGGATTGTTTTCCAGGGTTGTTAAGCCCTTTAGCATTTATAGTTGTCAAATGTATTGAATGGTCCTGGAACGTACTGGCTTTAAGGGGCATTGTTACAGTGGAGAAAAAAAAAAGGTGAAACTAATTAAAGACAAAGAAGGAGTAGGAGAGGGGGGAGAACTAGAGCTTTTAGAATGAGGAGTACAGGTAGAAGAATCTGAGAGAAAGAAAATAAGGAAACGTCAGTGTTAGGGGTAATTAAAAGTTACCTTCCTAAAAGAAAAAAGGCAAAGTCACACGGGGTAGTAAACCCATTGTAGGTTATTAGTATATCTATTGATAAATTTAATATTATCACATGGCATTGAGGGGTGCTAGGGAAGGAGAGAAGTATATGAGGGGAAAGAGGACCTCAGAGAACAGATTATAGGGAAATGAGGACAAGGATAGCAATGGAATCTAGGATGTGTAAGAGTTTAATATAATGTATGTTCGGTCTAGTAAGACATATTACTATCAAATCATGGGGGCAGTAGATCTAGAGCTTTCTCACTATCATCTTAGTGTATGTTCCCGTGGTGTAGAGTAGGACCTATAAAGAGAAATTCCTCAAGTCTGCTCGGTTTATATCACAAGTTAAGAACAATCAAACAACTTAATATACCTTTATTGTGTGTGTGCCACACAAAACTCCCCAAAAGTAAAGCTGCAAGTGATCAGATCACAGGTGTCGGTCAATAAAATAGTGACACTGTGGTGTGACTAGAGAGGTCTAGGAACAAGAATGTAAACAAATAACAGTATCAAAACATTAGAAGTATCATATAATATAGATTTTTGGCCCAATAAAATCTGTGCTCATTGAAACAAAAATCTAACCACGTAGGCCTAGGAACAGGTATTAGAACAAGTAAAACAGATAATACAATAAGGATAACATATATATTGAGGACTCTTAATATCCTAAAGTGCAGGCAAATGTCTTATTCATATCAATACTACTACACAAGGGCAAACTCCTCGCCAGTATGGGGAGCCATGTCAGGCCATTTCAGGTAACTGAGTGCTTCAAGAGCAGCCATATAGCCTAGTATGTATTTGTTTAGCACAATCTCTTGCGTACGGATAGTATAACTCCCCACAGGCAAGGCTGTTAGTGGGCTTATTTAAAGTATCAAAAATTAAGGCATTAGTATAATGGAGTTATCAGCTAGACCTCGGGATATATGTTTAGGCCATGAAAGCCTCCAGAACACTAGATAACAAATATAATTTAGTCTTCCGTCACAGTGGAGTATGGATAGTTTAACCATTTAGTTTCATAGTGAATAACTTGGGTGCATAAAGCTGGCAGTACCCTGGAGTTGTCATGTAACTTAAGTACTTTTTGCATTTATTCACAGTAAAAATATCCACACCAACATTTGCATCAACTACAATATTTAAGAACTAGAAAACAAATAGCAAAAAAGTTCACTATCAGATGAATCTGAAGTCCGTCACCAGTCTTTGCTCAGTAGGAGAGGCGGAGAGTGTTCCATCAGAAGAATCCTCCATCAAAACATTACCGATATTAGGTGATGAAGCAAGCTCTGTGAAAAATCTCTGTGGATCCATTCCAGGGTGGAATATGAATGTTCTGTTGTGCTTGGTGGCCAACAAGGACACAGGAAAACCCCACCTATATTGTATTCCATTTTTCTTTAAATGACATGTAATATGTGACAGTTCTCTCCTCTTTTGTAACGTTACCGGGGAGAGATCTGTAAAAATTTGTATCTCCTCTACCACATGAAAGATAGGGTGGTTCACTCAGGCACATTTCAGGATTTCTTCCCTATGATAGTTGAGAAATTTAATAATAATATCCCTGGGGGGGCCTTAGGCTGTGGTTTAGGTCGTAAGGCCCTGTGGGCTCTTTCAATGGGAATATCTGCAGCATATGGGTTATTTTTCATAGTCCTAAAAAGGGTTTGTAGATACCCCTCAATTGCTGGCGGGTGAACTGTTTCTGAGACGCCTCTAATCCTAAGATTATTTCGTCTGTTGCGGTTATCTAAATCCTCCAATTTTTCTGATAAAAGTGGACTTTATCCGCCTGGTTTTGAATTTCAATTGTATGATTTTGGAGCGAAGATGACATAGAAGATTGACTCTCTTCTAATGTGGATACCCTATGGTCCAGCGCACTGAGGTCTTTACGAAGATCGCCAAATAAGCTCCTCATTTCCTGGAGAACTCCCTGTATATCTTCCTTAGAAGATAAGTGTTGGATGTCCTGTTTAGTTACGTATGGAGTTAAAGGAGTGTCTTCTTGATGAATTTGGGCAGTAATACTTGGCTGTTTGTTAGCCATTTCTTCTGCAGGGTTAATCGGTCTGGGCTCTGTAGGTTTTAGGTAATGGTTGAGCGTTTAGAGGCGTTACGTTTCCCTGATTTACTTTGCCTCTTCTTAGGCATCACATAAGGCTTGTGTCGTGTGATTAAGGCCCTTATCCTGTCTTTTGAATATAAGATTATTGTTAGTGTGAGTCTTTAGGGTATTTCACAAGCTAAAGAGGCCCTTTAAGTGGGGCAGATGCTTCCAGGGTCAGATAATACTTTATGTAGGTAGCCTGATGTCTTATTCCCGAGAGCTTTTAGGCCTAGGGTATTTCAGAAGCTGTTGTTGCTGCTTTCCTGTACTATAAAGCTATGCTCCTGACCTAATGTGCTTTTTAAAACCTCTGCAGTCTTACATGTAAATAGTCCCGTTCTCTCATAGCAGGCTCTCAGCACCGTGAGATCTGTGTAAAAAATGCCATGTGTGCCGGTTTCAGCTGCCCGCGCTGTGCCGTTATTTATACTTTTATCTGTGCTCTTGTCACTTAGAACTACCTCTATGCGGCTCCTATATTACCCTGTCTGCTCGGGCCAGCCTCTGTGTGAGGCAAGTGTGGTGGGAGTGCTCCGGTGTGGGTAGCTTATGATACCGGGCGTGTGTCAGCACTGGATCCCTAGTTTTATATATCCCCGGTAAGGAAGCCTGTCTCCTCACACAATCACCCCCTTACCTTCTCGGCTGACTCGTGTGTCGCTCCCGTGTCATAACCGATGCAGTCTCTAACCTCTATGGGTACTGACCGTGCCTCTATCACTGATCGTAGGCCAGTTTCAGCTGTGCAACTGTGAGGCTTGCAGCTTGCTTGCTTGTTGTGCAGTCTGATTGACGCGGTGATCTGTGTAAGGCCTTGCTGTCGGCTCATGATCTCAGGGATTTTTTCTTTTTTTTAAAAAAAATCTGCCAGTTGTCCTCTCTGATGGAGAATTGATGTCCTCTAGATCTGGCGAGGGTAGGAAGATGGATATGCCATGGATATTGTTATTTAACCTACATGGGTTTTAGGAGCCCTCTTAGGTTGCGGCCATCTTCCTGCGTGGCCAGACTCCGTCCCCCTACATTTCTGCTTTTTAAATACAGATACCACAAGAACAAAGAATTGATAATAGGAGTTGATAAGAAAGTTGCTTAAAATGTCATGCTCTAAAAAAAATGGGTTTCATATCCCTTTAACTAGCAATAGAATGGTATGTAATCTTGGGGTCGCATCAAAATGTATCCTCGTCTGTGTGGCCAAATATCCTAGCACCAGCCCTGGTTCCGGGAGCGGCGGGATAAGGTTTAATAACATTATGTAGGTGGCGGCGATGTCGGGGCAGCAGATTAGGGTAAGGGGTGTTTAGTCTCGGGAGTTATGTTAGGGTGTACACGTTACTTGTTTTCAACCATAGAAATCAATGGGATATCTGGCAGCATCGAACATAAGCTTTCACTGCTTTCAGACTCCCATTGATTCCTATGGCATCTGCGGCCTCCAGGGTAGCGGATTGAAAACCAGGTATGCTGGGCTGGAATAGTGGTGAGCGTACCTGTTAGAAATTTGATAACTTGCAAAAGTTGTCAGATAGTGCCGAATTTGTATTCAGAACATCTGTAATGACGCAAGCATCGATCTTTGTCGGATTGAGACCGGCTGATGATATGTTACGTCACAAATTTCAACTTTTGCCGGTCTATAGGCTTTAATAAATGGGTTGAATCAGGCTCGCCACAATTACGCTGCGGAATTCTGGCATATTTACGGTTGACGGCTTGATTAATATCCCTCATTGTGACAGTTTGTCCCCCATACATGGAAATTAACTCCAAATTATGTATCGTAACAAAAAATCATCATGATAAGCATAATAACTCAATTTGCAGATTATA
The DNA here is from genome assembly GCF_027579735.1 of Bombina bombina. NCBI lineage: Eukaryota > Metazoa > Chordata > Amphibia > Anura > Bombinatoridae > Bombina > Bombina bombina. The sequence continues at coordinate 989,567,707 of NC_069499.1, read as the reverse complement.
AGCATTAGAAATATATTTTAAACATTTTAAATATTTTAAAACATTCAATAACATTTCAAGACTCCTTTTCTCATAACAATGGATTTGAAGGAAGAAAGAAAATAGTTTGCAAGAATTTCTTAAATTGCTATATTATTATATTATGGCCCTGATCACACATCGTCTGCTTATTCACTTCTGTATTTTAGTGTAATGCTTATAATGAATATATTAGTTTTTTTCTGATTTAGTTCTACATTTTTTCTACATCTTTCTCACTAGATCTTTTGTTATGTTATATTCTGTTAACCAATAGATTAATATTGGTATTCTTATTTTATATATATTTTGAAATTTCCTAGTTTTATTCCCTGATTATTAATGGTAATATCATCTTTAATTGATACTTATATGTATATAGTATATATATTATATTATTGTAATTAATTAAGTCATATTCTGAATTCAGTCTTTTTAAGAATCTAGTTTAGAGTTTAAAGATCCAAAGATCTCTATTTTTTTCCAGGTCCTAGACTAGGTCACCTCCTCTTTCTAAGTTCTTAACCCTTTGGATGATAATCCATCTCAGTGTATCAGTCTGTTTTTTAGGCTTATTGACTAAATGCAATATTATAGTGGTTGTTAGTGTTCCTGGTTTTATGTTGGTAAGGTGCTCTCTGATTCTGGCCCTGATTTCTCATGTTGTGAGTCCAACATACTGTATATTACACGGTGTACATGTTAGCAGGTAGAATGCATATGTAGATCTACAATTTAAGCATTCCCTGTGTTCAAAAGCCTCTCCAGTTACCATACTTCTAAAACCATTCCCCTGTTCTAAATGTGCACAGGCTTTGCATGATATATTGCTACATTTATAGACTCCTTTACAACTAAGCGAAGAGCTCATTGGTGCTGTTTTAGCCGGTGGTAATTTGGTTGTTGAAACCATATTCCCTATTGTTTTAGCTCATCTATATGAGAACCTACAACCTTCTCTAATTGTATCTGCTAAACCATCATCTGCTGTTAACAATGGCAGATGTTTCTTAATTAGTTTGCAGAGAGAATTGTATTGGTCACTATAGCTTGTGACAAAAGTTATTCCCTGAAATGATCTCTCTCTTTTCTGCTCTCTTAACAAATCATTTCTTTTAATTCCTTGTTCCTGTTTTATTGTCTGAATTTGTGGTGTTTTATAGTCTCTGATTTAAAGTTTTTGGGTTAGATCCTCTGCCAGTACTTGAAAATCTTTCAACTTGTACAGTTACATTTTAGTCATACAAATTGGTCTTTGATAACTGTACCAAAGACTCTTTTCAGATGGCAAATTCTCACGTGCAATAAAGTGTTCCCTGAAATAGGTTTTCTATATATGGTGGTGTTTATCAATCCTTTTTCTGAACCGGTCAGTGTGAGATCTAAATATTCAATAGTTGATTCTTTGTGTGAATAGGTGAAACTAATTCCCACGTCATTTTTGTTAAGTATGCTTACAAATTCCGTAGCTCTAGGTTCTCTTCCTTCCACACAATAATCAGATTGTCCATATAAGGCTTGTATAGAGCTATATTCTGTGCATGAATATCAGATTGTCCATATAATGCTTGTATAGAGCTATATTCTGTGTATGACGGCCTTTACCTCCATAGATGTAGGACAGCTCCCAAAATTGAATACTTTGGACTCTGTTTATCACTTTATCACTGTTTATCACTCTTTATCACTTTCTAATCCTCCTACTGCTCCCTCCTGAAACAGTTGTTCCATGGAGGTCAGAACACAAACTTCTTCAAAGTTTAGGATTGACCTATAATGTTTATCAATTTCTCTTTTAGGGATTGTTTTATCTTCTTGCACATGATAGTGTTTTCTTAACATTCGATTCCTAATTCATTTATTCAAATCTATTTGTTTGAAACAGATCAAAGTAATTTGAAGGTGCAAAAGTAAAGCCAAAACCTAAAACTTTGTGTTCTTCCTCTGACAACACATGCTTAGAAAGATTAATAACATTAGTTACTTGTACTTGTTTGCCCCTGCACAGTTGGTACCCGTCTTGAGGGTAAACATGGCTGTTTTTCTGACCTGCACTTTCTTCCATTCTATGGGATCCTCCCCCTCCCCTTGGTTTTCTCTGGGGTAATTGAAAAACCTGTTTAAAATCTTTTAATTCTTGAGATGTTTCTGAGTGGTTGTATATTATCAATGTATTTATTCTTGTTACTGCATGACCCTTGTTGTTTTAAGATGGGTATTGGTATTAACGGTAGTGCTCAGGTTTTTGATCTTAGTACCTGGGGTTGTTGTATACTAACATTGGATGCTACTTCTGGGGTAGTTTCCTGTTCTTCATCTCCCCCCCCACCCCCTGAGTTTGAATCCACTCCTAATGATTTGGCCTCACTTTTTTAGAATGATACTGTTTTCCTGCTAGCTCTCTTTTGTTACCTTGATCTAGGGTGTTTTTTATTGGAGTTGTAACCCTGTATATTATTCCTCCTTTATTGAAATGTAGTTTTCCTATTCCATAAATATACTGAATTATTGTCATAGTCAGATTGGTCATGTAAATACTTAGTATGGTTAATTTCCATTAATAACTTTTTAGCCTCTGTACCGCTTCATGTAATATCTCATCAAATTTGAAATATGACATATCATTACTGAATTTATTTAATTCCTACTGTACTGTTATAATCTGTTCTTCAATGTCACCTAAATGTTCCATTTTATAGTCTATTAAAAGTCTCATTAATTTCATTGAACAGTCTGTTAGTGTGTTGTTCCATTTCTTAATTAACAGTTCATCCTCAGTAGTGAAAGTTGGAAATGTATTTATTCTTAGCCCTCAAGGTATTGAGGCCTATTTATCAAGCCGTCAACCCCAAATACACTGGAATTCCGCAGCGTAATTGTGGAGAACCTGATTCCCCTTATTTATCAAAGCCTACACACCGGCAAAAGTTGAAATCTGTGACGTAACATACGATCCGCAGGTCTCAGTCCGACAAAGATCGATGCTTACGTCATTACAGATGTTCCGAATGTAAATTTGGCACTATCTGACAAATTTGCTAGTTAACACATATATAACATGTACCCTTGCCACTATTCCAGCCCAGTGTACCTGCTTTTCAAACCGCCGACCTCGAGGCCACGGATGCCATAGGAATCAATGGGAGTCTGAAAGCAGCGAAAGCTCATGTTCGCTGCTTTCAGATATCCCATTGATTTCTATGGTAGAATAAAGTTATGTTTACACCTAACACCCTAACATTTCTGACAGTTAGCACCCCCCTATTTACAAGTGTTATTAGCAAAACCTAATTGATTACAATCAGACAATCTGAATAATATACAATAGGAAAATATTGTTTATATCAAAATAATTTTATTAGGGGCCACTAAGATTTGGTGAGCTTCCCATTTCTAACCTTTTCACCCTAACATGTACCCTGAGTCTAAACACCCCTAATCTGCTGACTCAACATCGCCACCTACATTATACTTATTAACCCCTAATCTGCCGCCCGACAATGCCTCCACCTACATAAAAGTATTAACTCGTATCCCGCCGCTCCTGGACCCGCCACCACCTAAATAATGTATTAACCCCTATCCCGCTGCTCCTGGAGCCCACCGCAACTAAATAAAGTTATCTACCCCTAAACCCCTGGCCTCCCACATCACTACCACTTACTAAACCTTTTAACCCTAAACCGCCAGCCCCCCACATCTCCACAAACTAAATTAACCTATTAATCCCTAAACCTAACAAGCTGCTAACTTTACATTAATTACCTCATCCCTATCTTATAATAAATTAAAACTTACCTTTAGATTTAAATTAAATTATATTAAACTAATAATTAATCTACCCTAACTATTATACTAAAATTACATTAAACTATATTAAACTAATAATTAACCTACCCTAACTATTATACTAAAATTACATTAAACTACAAATTAAATCAAATATATTATATAGTTAAAAACGTAACCCTACTCAAATAATTTAAATCTACTATTAAAAATTACAAAGAACAAACAACTAAGTTACACAAAATAACAAACACTAAGTTACACAAAATAACAACAGTTACAAAAAAAAAAATATTATCAAATATTTAAACTAATTACACCTGCTATCAGCCAATAGGATTGAGCTTTCATCCTATTGGCTGAACCAATCAGTCAATAGAATGCAAGCTCAATCCTATTGGCTGATTGGATCAGCCAGTAGGATGAAAGCTCAATCCTATTGGCTGATTGCAACAGCCAATAGGATTTTTTCAAACTTAATTCTGATTGGCTGATAGAATTCTATCAGCCAATCGGAATCTAATTGACGCCATCTTGGATGACGTCATTTAAAGGGAAACCTCATTGTAAAGAAGATGTCGAAAGAAGAGGTCTTCAGAAACTGTAAGTGGATCTTTGGGGGTTAGTGTTAGGTTTTTTAAGGGTTTATTGGGTGGGTTTTAATTTTAGATTAGGGTTTGGGCAAGAAAAAAGAGCTAAATGCCCTTTTAAGGATAATGCCCATCCAAATGCCCTTTTCAGGGCAATGGGGAGCTTAGGTTTTTTTAGATGTTTTTTTGTATTTTTATTTTCAGGTAAAAGAGCCGATTTCTTTGGGGCAATGCCCCGCAAAAGGCCCTTTTAAGGGCCATTGGTAGTTTATTGTAGGCTAGGGTTTTTTTTTATTTTGGGGGGCTTTTTTATTTTCATAGGGCTCTTAGATTAGGTGTAATTAGTTTAAATATTTGATCATTTATTTTTTATTTTGTGTAATTTAGTGTTTATTTTATTGTAATATAGTGTTTGTTATTTTGTGTAACTTAGTTGTTAGTTTATTGTAACTTTGTAATTTTTAATATTAGATTTAAATTATTTAAGTAGGGTAAGGTTTTTAACTATATAATATATTTAATTTAATTTGTAGTGTAATGCAATTTTAGTATAAGTTTATTAGAGTTGCTGTGGGCTCCGGGAGGGATAAGGGTTAATAACTTTATTTAGTTGCGGAGGGGTTAATAAGTGGCGGTATAGGGGTTTATAAGTTTATTTAGTTGCGGCGGGGTCCAGGAGCAGCGGGATAAGGGTTAAACAGTTTAGTATAGTGGCAGTGCTTAGTGACAGTATATAAATAAAGCTGGGAAAAAGCCGAATAGCAGCAAGATCGATGACTGTTTAGTTAACAACAGTCCGCTGCTTATCGCCCCGTACTTGGTGCGTGGCTTTTTGACAGCTTTTTATATAAATATGGAGAGCGTATTCAGGTCCGTGGCCGCGATGTTAGGCGATGTCACGCGAGCGTATTGGTGCCGTTGAATGCAGCATAGTTGACGACTTAATAAGTAGGCCTCATTATGTTTAGGGTTATATATCTTTCCATTGTCTAAATGTCGCAACTCGTTTTTTTCTCTTTTACCAAAAATCTTTCCATTTCTTAAAAAAGTTGACTTAATGTGAATTTTGAGAGATCTGTGACAAAAAATGCTTTCTAATTCATGTGTGCTTGTAATTCTTTTATCATCGGTTTTAATGAGAAAAACTTGCTTTTTATATCCATATTTGATTGAACATTCATTGTAGCAGTCATTTAAACTGTAATACAAGTTCACTGATATAGGTGTAAATGAGGTGTGCCTGTTAACCTCAATAAAGAAATCCACCAAAAATCTAAACACCTATATCACTGATTTGCATTAACCGTTAATTCAATAATTTGGTAATTGCCATATGTTCTACTGGAGCATATATAGGCGCTGATTTATCATGGCCCAAATTGGGCCAGATACATCTGTTTCTTTCTGCATGAGCCTTCAGGCTCGTTGGAAACAGGAGTTAAGAAGCAGCGGTCTTAAGACCGCTGCTCCTTAACTCGTACGCTACCTCTGAGGCTGCGTACAGCAATCAGCCTGATCATCACATACGATCGGGTTGATTGACACCCCCTGCAGGGGGCAGCATTGCACAAGCAGTTCACCAGAACTGTTTGTGCAATGTTAAATGCTGACAACGTATGCTGTAGGCATTCAGCGATGTCGGGCGGACATGATTGCTACAGTGGATCATGTCCGCCCGACTCTTAATAAATTGGGCCATAGTGTGCTTTTCTGTTACACATAAGATATAATTGTACCACTAGTATGTGTTTATGTATGTAGTTGAATCACAAAGTACATTTTATAGGTTGTAGGTGATCAGGTCCACAGGGATATGTTTGCTTCGAATACAGAGTAAAAACTCCCGTTCTCCAAAGAAACTCACCAAACTTTTCTCCTTCCTTTTTGTAGCTATTTGCTAATCCCCTCTTCGGCATAAACGGTTTATGTTTGGTAAAAATTGTTAGATAGCAAAAATGTAACATTTATAATGGTCTACAATGTAGCGAATAACAATGTGCAATGTTAAATGCCGGCACTTGGTAAATCTACCCCTATGAGGCCAATTTAACAATGGTCTTGCAGACCTGATCCGATAGTGCGGTTCAGGTCCACAAGACCTTGCTGAATGCGGAGAGCAATACGCTCTCCGTATTCAGCATTGCAATAGCAGCTCACAAGAGATAGATAGGCCCCAATGTGTTGACTCACTTTTGTTGCCAATGGTTTAGACATTATTGACTTTGTGTTGAGTTATTTTGAGGGGACAGCAAATTTACACTGCTATACAGGCTGTACACTCACTACTTTACATTTTAGCAAAGTGTTATTTCTTCAGTGTTGTCCCATGAAAAGATATAATAAAATATTTACAAAAATGTGAGGGTGTACTCACTTTTGTGCAGCACAGTTACATGTAATGCTGACCCACATATTTGTAGTAGCAAATATGCAGCAGTCCTTACTCATGCACATGGGAACAATACAACATTACATTCCTATTTATATGTCATTGTATATTGCTATAAATTTTTATTTGGGGACAAGGCAATATGAAATTGTGTCATGCTCCAGAGCATTATAAAATATGGAAAAGTGAAGAAAATTTAAAAACAGTTTGCTATTATAGAAATCAAAATAGAAAACTCAGACACAAGCCTGTTATATATATATAGCTAAAATAAATGACACTAATAACTAAATTGGAGTTGACCTTTTATACTTTCTTTAATTGAAAATATTCCTCCAGATAAGAACCAGCTTCAACAAACAGGCTCTGGAATCTACAAGGACCAATAATACTGTGTTTGACATTTTGGCCTCTAAGCAATATGCAGCTTTTTACTTGTAGGAGTTTTTAATATTGGTAGCTCCCTTTTTACCGCAAAAACATCCTGCAGCAGGTGTTCATTTGCTAATCCTATTACCAGACGCAGTAAGGTGTCTACAAATAAAATCTACTTTCTGTAATTGTGTTACCTGCTTGTGGTGGAGAAGTAATGATTTTACTACAGCAAATCTAGTTATGGATATATTCAATATGGACCTGAGGTGGATGAACGGAAACAAGAGGGATATGTACATTACACAATCACTCATCATTAACCTCTAATGTTCAAGAACCGTGATAGGATTCCCTGATTTAAATCCCAACACTAAATTTGTATATTTAATTGTAAATTATACAATCTGAGCAGGTAGCTGGCAAAATGGGGTAACTTCAATAATGCAGATTCTAAAGACGTTTAAATGTGGTTAAAATAACATGTGTAAGTTATTTGATGTTCTTTCATGGAAGCTTCCTATTAATCCCTTGACAGATCTTTGTACAACAGCAATTCATCTTTCATACGATTATTTTTAAACTGTATTTTTTGTATCAAAATCAAATACAATAATATAATAATGAATATAAATAATAATATGGAGTGGTGGTCACTCCCCTGCCACCTCTGACAGATGAGGGAGATTTTGAGCTAATTAAATTGAGGATTTAAAAATTAAAACATTAACAGGTAAGAAAAACCTAGGGTATGTGACTGTTCCATTCCTTCCCTAAGCTGATTATCTCTCAGATATTGCAGGGAGAGGACCCAAGCTTAAAACTGCAACTGTTTAATGTTACATGCTTGATCCTGGACACCATAAATCCAAAAGCACATTCAATTAATAATCTTGACACTCTTGGGGTTAAGGGGTGTAAAATGTATCTCTTAGATATTAAGTCAAAGGGCAGAGATATGCTACAGCACGACTGGTATTTTTTCAGTGTACATTTTACAGTAGAGTTTTTATTATAGTAATAATAGAATGCAGCATTTGGTTCTGATTCTGAAAATGTTTACAAGTGAAGAGAGACAATAAGAATAGGCATGTGAACAGGATTTATTTCAGAGAAGTTTAAAAAGGCTTTAGTAATGGCCTGGCAGTTTAAATGAGGGCATAATAAACTCAAATAAAAGAAAGGATGGTGGAAATATGCAGTTTCTTATATTTTGTAATAAGCTTGAGTCAGATTTTATTAGAAGGACAGAGACTTATATTTTGCATAAGCCTTTTCCTTTACTGCTCAACAGCTATTCAAAGTTACAATAAACAGTTTAAACATTTAACATAGAGAGAACAGAAATAAAAACAATGACCAATGATAAACAAGCCTGTATGGTATGATTCAAAGCAGACCAATTGGAAAAGTTCATCTTGTTTATAAACTGACCACACGGAATCCCAACTGCCTCTTTTCTCTTTGCTGCTCTCAAGATAAGTATATTTCTTTGTGAGCTCATCAAGAGTTATTTGATTGCATAATAAATTAGTATTCTTTGTTTTTTATTTATTGCTTATTTGACATTTGTTTTATTATTTATCTTTCTTTTCTTCTTTCATTTTTTGCTACTTTCGTTTTTACTATAATTTTGTATATTTTATATTTTCTTTATTCCTTCTTTGTATTCAGTGTGAATTGAAGTCTGCTTATTTTCATTTTTTCCTTGCTCTTATAACATACAATAGGCTTGTTTTGTGATTGATATTGTTATCCTACCGTTGCTGCTCAGCTGTTCTCTTTTGATCGCTCTTCCTGTTAGCCGACATCTTACGTCGGGTCTCGTGACCACACCCCCCTCTTGTGACGCGGTTGTGTTTCTTCTCCTCAGCTGACTCAGCTCCTTCCCGCCAACATTTTTCCTCAGTTGGCAGTCGATACAACGTTTCCCTTAGTGCTTATAGTGAAACTGTTATTGTGTGCTTGCATTTATTACAATTACAGGGGTTTATTTACTCATACTTTTTACTCATTTAATTTAGTTAATTTGCTGTGGTATTTTACTGTTATTTGCTGCTTCTACATTTAGTTTTTGTTAACTTATTTGCTCAATCTCCTTGGGAAAATATATTTGTTATTATTTATTTGAATTATTTAAATTATTTAAATCATTTTAATAATTTATTTATTATTTAACCAATATGTATCAAGAAGGCTCTTACTCTTTAAGTACATCTGTAAAAAACTTAATTGATTAATCTATTAAAGATTTGAGGCATCAGTTTCAGACAGCTATTAATTCTGTCAAAAAGATTTCTGGATCTCCCAGAAAGGCTACTCATAAAAGAAAGCATTTGTCTAAAATTTTTAGAGATTTTGTTTGTGATAAAAAAAAAAAAAATTTTAATGATTTTTTTATTGAGGTGAACAGAAAATGTAAGGTACAATAGTCCATCTGCACAGGTTAAATACATAATACAATGCCGCAATAAAAGTTTACAACAGTAAATATAGATTGTCCTGTTCAATAGCTAAAGTTAACTAATAGTAGGGAGATAATTATAACAATGAAGAGTAACCTGTGCAAAGTTATGAGAGACCGCTTTTTCTGTGAACCAGATACTACCATGTATAGCAAGTCATACTATGAAATAGATATATGGATTTGGAAAACCTATTGTTGAAGTATATAGAGTGTAGATGGTTCAAAGGTTAAGGAAGATTAGTTACCTCTGATGAATGAGAACCCAAGGGTTAAGTATATAACAAATGTACCTATATGCGAAAATGGGTAGTAGTATGGTTTGGAGGGGGGGGAAAGTCAGTGGGCAATAGCCACTTTTAGTTTTGGGGGGGGGGGGGCGGGCCAGTATGGTAGAAATATATCATGAGAGTGAGGGTAACTCAAAATGCTATAGCTACATTACCAAAGAGAGAAGGACAGAGTCGTATCAAGACAAGATGATCAGTATGATAGGACTATTCTGTTATAGGTGATGGACATGAAGAGCTTGGGGGGAGCAATAGTTATCTGGTATCAGTAATATGTATTAAGTTATGAGCTCCCTGATATGTAGTAACTGGTCTGTTGCAACGTAATAAGGATCTAGTAGTAGGTGAGACAGGGTAGATTATTATTCTCTGGGGTCCCGGCCGCAAACCCATAAATATAACACTAAGAACTCTAAGCAACCTAGACCCAGTTTACTAACTTCCTTCAAGTGTCTTTGGACACCACTGTGTGAGACGTTCTAAATATAGATATGTAGATATCAGACTATCCTTACCTGTCAGCAATGTGGGTGATTGAGACGGTATACCGCTATAGTAGCAGGCTACATCTCTCTATCAGGGAAGTAGCATATAGAAATGCTCCAATGTGTGAGTCTGTAGTAATAGGGAGGCTCATAGTAGAATATGGCTTATGATAAAGAGCTACTAACTATAAGGCTCAATATGTAAGGCATTTAAAGAATTAACAACCTGAGCCTTCATCTTAACCTGCTTATGGTAAGCTTGGGGTAAGGGAGTTGTAAGAAGTGTCCAGACGTGATGTGTACAGTACTATATTCTATATCTCTCTTAGTAAGCATGTGTAATAAGAAATAATAAGTGGGTGCATAATTATATGAGCCTATATATAGGGAATCCTATACTTTTTGAGAGAAATATCATGGTTTCCTGTATATAGGGTTACCAACCAACACATATCAAACAAATAAACCAGGAATAAACAGCAACATAACAACGTTACATAACATGGGATATACCCTAGGAAATCAAACCTGTCTGTCAGTAGCAGTTATAGGAGAGTAATGAGCGACAATTTTAACAGTGAGTAAGATAAGTACCCGTTTGTGAGCTCATACTGTTCATGGGTAGTGTGGTCTACAAACTGTTGTAGACTTTGAAAAGTTTCCGCCAGGGGGGGTAGGGCTATGTGAGACTAAGAGGGTAAGATGTGTACCCGTATGTAAGCTCATACCAACCCCCTGGGGAAAGTAATAAGAGAATCTTAGGATGGACCAAGTCATATGTCGTTAAGGTGGAATCTTGGGGTCCAGGGTTTCTTTTCTTTTAGCTTGTGTGGTAGATCTTCTAGGGAGAGGCTTCCATTCAGGTGTAGCGGCGTTTAGAGCCATTGACTGTTCTGGAGGTTGGCGGTTTTGGTCAGTTGTTTGAGTAAAGCCAAGTGATTGTAGTATCTTCATACCTTGATCAGGCGTGGAGATAATATAGGAGCGATCTCCATGTTGAAAGAAAATCTTCACGGGGAACCCCCATCTGTACTTTACATTATGGTGACGAAGGTTTTGCGTGACCTGTTGGAATGTTCTACGTTTTGCCAATGTGTGTGGTGAAATATCTGGGAATATCTGTATTGTGTCATATGGCGCTGCCAGGTTCTTATTCAAGAAGGAACCTCTTAGGACTTTTTCTTTGAATGTGAAATAATGTAATCTGATGATAATGTCTCTTGGTGTATCTGACGATGAGTTTCGTGGGCGTAGAGCCCTGTGCGCTCTATCTATTAGGGGCTCCTGTTCCGTAGAAGAGCCCAGTAGCTCATTAAATCGACCGGATAAATTGCTGTGTAAATCAGTCAAATTAACATCCTCAGGTACCCCTCTAATGCGGAGATTGTTGTGCCGACACCTGTCTTCTAAATCAGCTAACTTAGCCTCCAAATCTGAAATCTGCTCTGCTAGATTTTGAGAATACGCAAGAAGGTTGGTATGATCTACGTTGAGGTCCTCATGCTTACGTTCAAGTGTTTCAGTGCGGTCCCCGAGAGAAGCAATATCCCTCTTCAACTCACTCACCAATTGCCTGAGGTCCTGTTTGAGAGACATGCAATGGGTATCCATCTTATCCGCCAAAGCCTTAATAGAATTGAGAATGTCAGATTGGAAGAGACCACGTCGATCTTTAGAGGAGGTAGTGAGTTTAGGGGCCTCATTATATGAGGAGGCAGCGTCTCTGGAATCCTTTTCCGATCCTTCAGGGTCAGAGAGAAGTTGACTATGGAAATGGTCATTTAACGACCTTTTAATATGATCCTGGTGCTTCTGTTTTTTCTTCATATTATGAGCCATCAGGTTTAGGAGTAGTGTAGGGGACACTACACCTGTACCTGTAGAATGTAGGTGTGTCCTGAGTATAGGGTCTTCCTCAGTGGTAAGTGGGTCAGGGGGAGTGTGCCGCCCAGCTCTCCTACATCTAGGTGTTTAGCTCTGAATATTAAGTATTGTTACTTCAGGAATGAGGATAATATTCAGGAAGTGAAGAGAATGTATTTAGTATAGGGGTCCCCCAGTAATGAGAAGCACAACTGCCTAGAAAGGAAATTCAGAGAGTGTCATCTGATGTACAGCCACCCTCCTGGGGAGTTGCCCCCTATAGGTGAAGTGGGTAAAGGGGAAGGAGGGTATGACCCACAGGTATGAGAACCCTATAGGAAAGGGATGAGGGGGCTGTTCTGTAGAGTTAGTAGGGTAACTCTCCTTTAAAACCAGAGTGCAGATGTTTAACTATATAACAGAAGCTGAATCTCTGAATGACGTAGTCTTATAACAGTGTTAGATGCGCTCTGTTAGGGGCTAGGACCTACTCCGAGAAAACTTGAGACTGAGGGATAAAGTAACTAGAGACTAAAGTGAAAGTGTCTCTAAATGTTCTTAGGATTTTGTATAGTCTCTTACTAAGATTCCAGATTTGGAAGGTTTAGTATGGAAACAGAGGTATGTAGGTTATAGGGATGGGATGACTCCTTTTGCTCCAAGTTATGGCCACATGGTACTTAATGAAGCCAGTGTCTCCTACTCCCTTGTAAATTGTTTTGTGGGGTTTCCCCAGTTCCCACACTATGATACCGCAAGCTACGCTGAGGTTTACAAAGAGATGGCGTAACCAGTGTCTATTGGGTCCTTAACAGTTGCATTTTGCAGGACCAGGCTATTATCTGATGTAGGGGCAAAGTGTGTGATTTATAATGACCCCGGTGTTAACTTACATGTGTACCAGTCACAATAGCAGATAACCACACTATTCCCCTTCTGCAGGCCTGTGTAGGCCTCAACAAGTTTTGCGGTGTAATGGAGAAGGGCCTGGGAAACTATCCGTCGATCTGCCAGTTTCCTCTGCTGCTAGAGCTCCGGAATATGTATACTGGCTTGTCTGTACCCTGAGGTAGAATGATCTGCGTGGAGAATGATGCGGATAGGCTGGTGCTGTCAGTTGGACCTAGGTAGGATAGTGCGGCTTTCACCTACTGCAAGCTGTTTGCAATATGGTGTCCATTCGCGGGTTCACCCTGAAGGACCTGGGAGGTGCCTCTGAAAGGTAGCAGTCTCGATCCCTGGTGATCTGTTCCCACTGCCCGTTGATCAGTGAAGTCTGAGCAATCGGGGGCTAATGGTCGGATTTGCAGTGGCTACCGATATCACCGAAAATGCTCCGGTGCAAGAACCACCACTGTGAGTGAGCCTATTAAGGATTTTGGCTTCAAATTGGGGTAACCTTTAGGGTCAGTTGGGGCTGTAAAATGTATTTTAAACACTTATCATTGCAGGAGTTCTACTCCGATGCGACCACTCCACTCTGCTGTATGCTCCGTCCCCCATTTATGATAATATTGATTAAGGAGCTTTCAGTCTGTCCAAATCAGACAAAAGAGTTAAATCTCGTAAAATATTACATTTAAATTCAGATTCTGAGATTTTTGCCCCTAAGAAACGTGCTGCCAAGAGGAAGGTAGACTTGGTCAATAAGGATACAGATATTAATTCTTGGCAGTCTATTTATTCTCCAGAATTTTCTGAGAGTTCTACATCTGACTACTCTCCTAGAGCCAAAAAAGCTAAGAAACTTAAAAAAGTTAAACAATTAATTAAAAAATCTAAAGCTAAATTTATAGATAATGAGGGACTGGAATATTTAGATCTGGAAGATCTCCAGCATCCTAGATCTTCCAATTGGAGACCATCCAAGAGGTTGCTAAATTTCTTGATCATTATCTAAGAAAGTCCCTCTCCAATAAAGCTAGGTCTACTTTAAAAGCAGAGTGTCCTCATCCTGATTTGACCCATAAAACCTCTATTACTCTGGAGATTGATGCAAATATTGTTAAATTTGTCCATAATAAAAAATGTAATCTTAAAAAAGGTCCTGACAGATTTCTAAAAGCGTGTCAGGATAGATATTTGGATACTTTGGGCCCAATTACTAAAGTTTTTGAGCTTACAGAAGAAGCTATTGTAAATAAAGCTATATTGGATCCTTACATTGTAAGACAATGGATCCAAAGATCTGTTTATTTATTTGGTGATGCTAACACTGCCTTTTCTTCTCAACGTAGAAGAATGGTTTTGAGGAGAATTGATCCTAACATATCTGATTTCACTCCCACAGAGATGGGTCCTCAAGCAGAAGGTCTTCTTTTTGGGGATTTAGGCCTGAAAGAACTTAGTACATATATCAATTAGTGATGTCGCGAACACAAACTTCCGCAACTGTTTGCGAACGGGCGAACCGCCATAGACTTCAATAGGCAGGCGAATTTTAAAACCCACAGGGACTCTTTCTGGCCACAATAGTGATGGAAAAGTTGTTTCAAGGGTACTAACACCTGGACTATGGCATGCCGGAGGGGGATCCATGGCAAAACTCCCATGGAAAATTACATACTTGATGCAGAGTCTGGTTTTAATCCATAAAGGGCATAAATCACCTAACATTCCTAAATTGTTTGGAATAACGTGCTTTAAAACATCAGGTATGATGTTGTATCAATCAGGTAGTGTAAGGGTTACGCCCGCTTCACAGTGACAGACCAAACTCCCCATTTAAAGGGACAGTCTACACCAGAATTTTTATTGTTTTAAAAGATAGATAATCCCTTTATTATTATTAGTGTGAAGGAAACTGACTGCTATTATTTAGCACAGTCAAAAAAGTGTTGTTTTTTTTTTAAATCTACACTACTGTTACACCAGATATGAGTTGCACTGGGGTGACACTGTGCCCTGGCAGGCAGGCACTGAAACGCACACGTGTGAAGGAAACTGACTGCTATTATTTAACACAGTCAAAAAAGTGTTTTTTTTTTTTAAATCTACACTACTGTTACACCAGATATGAGTTGCACTGGGGTGACACTGTGCCCTGGCAGGCAGGCACTGAAACGGACACGTGTGAAGGAAACTGACTGCTATTATTTAACACAGTCAAAAAAGTGTTGTTTTTTTTAAAATCTACACTACCGTTACACCAGATATGAGTTGCACTGGGGTGACACTGTGCCCTGGCAGGCAGGCACTGAAACGCAATTGTGTGAAGGAAACTGACTGCTATTATTTAACACAGTCAAAAAAGTGTTGTTTTTTTTAAATCTACACTACTGTTACACCAGATATGAGTTGCACTGGGGTGACACTGTGCCCTGGCAGGCAGGCACTGAAACGCACACGTGTGAAGGAAACTGACTGCTATTATTTAACAGTCAAAAAAGTGTTTTTTTTTTTAAATCTACACTACTGTTACACCAGATATGAGTTGCACTGGGGTGACACTGTGCCCTGGCAGGCAGGCACTGAAACGCACACGTGTGAAGGAAACTGACTGCTATTATTTAACACAGTCAAAAAAGTGTTGTTTTTTTTTTAAATCTACAACACTGTTACACCAGATATGAGTGGTTGCACTGGGCAAGTGGGTACAGTATATGCTGTGAGCCTGACACACACGCTGGCAGGCAGGCAACTGCAATTAGATTACACAGTAAAAAAAAAAAAAAAAAGCAGACTGATTTTCTAGCCCTAAAATGGGCTTTTTGGGGTGATCAGATGAGTCCTTCAGGACTGTAGTGGACACTGAATACACTAGCCTAGCTATCGATTTCCCTATTAAATCAGCAGCAGCTACACTGTCCCTCCTCTCACTAAGAATGCAGCTTCCAAATTAATCTAAAATGGATGCTGCTGATTGGCTGGAATGTGTCTTTTGACTGTGAGGTACAGGGTCAAAGTATTACTCAATGATGGCGAATAGGGGGCAGATCGAACATCGCATATGTTCGCCCGCAGCGGCGAACGCGAACAAGCTATGTTCGCCGGGAACTATTCGCCGGCGAACTATTCGCGACATCACTAATGTCAATACATTTAATTCTCTAAACAAAGTTAAAACATCTACTAAAAAGATTTTTTACTGTCAACCCAGTCGTGTTTTTGAATGGGCCGGGAAAGGAAGAGGTCGTTTTCCCAGTCGTTCATACTTTAGTAACAGACCTCAGTTCCAACAATTCCATCAATTCCCTCCTTCAAACCCCTCCCTTTCATTTTTTTTCCCCTTAAGACAACGCTCCTGGGCACCTAGATTCTCAAGATCAAGATCTCGCCCCAGACGTTTCTCAGGTAAGACCACTATATTTACACAACATACATTTTTTCCCACACAGAGTTTGAGGCAGATTGTCCCTTTTCATAGAAAATTGGAGATTAATTACTTCAGATGCTTGGGTAATAGAAGCTGTTGCAGGTCTTCTTTTAGACTTTCAGTCCCCTCCTTATCAGATTCAAATTCCAAATCCTATTGTTTAGAAATGTCATTTCAGCTTCCAATCCTATTTCCCATGGTTCATTATCTTCTGTCAGACACAAACAGAGATTTTCATGACCTAGTTCTTCAAGGTTCTCTTCGACTTATTGCATAAACAATTTCAGGGGATCCTGGGCTTCCGAAGGTCTTTCTTCATCAGCTAGAACATTATTACAAGATTCTTGGGCGCCAGGAACTAAAAAATGTTACTTATCCTCCTGGTCTAAATGGTCTCTATCCTCCTGGTCTAAATGGTCTTGCGGGTGCAGTCAAAGACATTTGTATCCCTTTTCAGCTCCTTTAAATGAGATTTTAAATTTTCTCTCTTCTCTTTTTGATGAAGGTTTGGCCTATAGGTCTATTAATGTTTATAGATCAGCTATTTCAGCAGGTCATGAATTAATTAATAATTTTCCTATTGGTCAACATATTTCTCTTTCCAGACTTATGAAATCTATCAAAATTAAGAGACCTCCTTCGGCTAAATATTCTTCTTTTTGGGATGTTAATTTATTATTTTCTCTCTTTCAGTCTTGGCCTTCTAATGAATTACTTTCCCTTAAACAACTTACTTGTAACCTTGCTTCCCTTCTTTGTCTATTATCTTGCAGAAGGGTTTCTGATGTCAAGGCTATAGATTTTTCTTCTAAAATGTTTTCTCCTCAAGGTGTCATTTTTAAAATTTCTAGAAGAACTAAATCTATGTCTTCCTTTATATTTTATGCTTATTTTTCTGATCATCCTCTTTTATGTGTAGTGCTTTGTCTAAAAGAATATGTGAAATGTATGTCCTCTTTTTGAAACTCCTCTTCTAATCAACTTTTGATTTCTTTTTCTACTCCTCATCTTCCTGTTTCTTCTACTTCTATTAGCAGATGGATCAAATGGGTTATGAATGAAGCAGGAATAGATACATCTTTCACTTCTCATTCTATAAGAGGAGCTGCTGCTTCTAAAGCTTTTTGTAAATCAGCATCTATTCAAGAAATTCTAAATGTTGCAGATTGGTCTTCAGATTCTGTCTTTAGACAATTTTATTTTAAACCTATTAATTATTTACCTCAATGTTTACTAGATTAATAATTGTATTTGTTAGCTTTAAACTTGCAAAATAGAAGTCTCTGTCCTTGTAATAAAATTCCGATTATCCTAACTTTGTGAAGGTATAATCTAGATTTTATTAAAGAGACAAAGACGATTATTTTCCCTCCCTATTCCCATACCCTGTTTTATGTTTTATACTTATTGTTATTTCTATATATTTTCAGCTCCAGGTCCCTCTTCGTCTGGATTCTGAAATTCGGATTTCTTCAAAGGATTTTCTTCAAGTTCAAGATTTATATGATGTTTTACCTTCCAGTTCTTCAGGATTTCTTCCTTTGTGTCAAGTTTCATCTGATGGACTAGGTTTCCAGTTTTTTCTTTATTTTTTTAAGTTTTCTGATTATTTTCTTCATTTCAGTTTATGGATTTATCTCAGAAGACTCCAAATGTTTCTTATCCAGCACCAAAGATCAAAGAGGCAGTTGGGATTTTGTGTGGTCAGTTTATAACAAGATGAACTTTTCCAATTGGTCTGCTTTGAATCATACCATACAGGGTTGTTTATCATTGGTCATTGTTTTCATTTCTGTTCTCTCTATGTTAAATGTTTAAACTGTTTATTGTAAATTTGAATAGCTGTTGAGCAGTAAAGGAAAAGGCTTATGCAAAATAATCGTCTCTGTCTCTTTAATAACATCTAGATTATACCTTCACAAAGCTAGGATAATCGGAATTGTTAGGCACACAGCAAGAAGACTTCCAATTGAGGTGTTAAAAACAAAGGGGCCTATCTATCAAGCTCCGAAAGGAACTTGACGGCCCGTGTTTCTGGTGAGTCTTCAGACTTGCCAGAAACAGCAGTTATGAAGCAGCGGTCACAAAGACCGCTGCTCCATAACCCTGTCCGCCTGCTCTGAGCAGGCGGACAGGAACCGCAACAATTCAACCCGATCGAGTACGATCGTGTTGATTGACACCCCCTGCTGGCAGCCCATTGGCCGTGAGTCAACAGGGGGCGGCGTTGCACCAGCAGCTCTTGTGAGCTGCTGGTGCAATGTTAAATGCGGAGAGCGTATTTCTCTCCGCATTCAGCGATGTCTTGCGGACCTGGGGCCCAATCCGATATGCAGCGTCGCCCGCAAATGCCGGTGACGCCAAATTTTGCGCGGGTTTGGTATCACATATACGGCGTAGCATACAACTTACGCGCGTATATTTCTGCCTTCACCCGTATTTTTTTTACCCATAGACTGACATACAAAACACGCGCAGTTTGGTATCCTATATACAGCATAAGGACTTACGCGCACAGATTTCAGAAAATCTACTCCATTCTCATCTCGCTACAAATTGCAGGCGCAGGAACCCTTGCACTGACTAAAAAAGCAACATAACTCACTGGAAGCTTTAACAAACACATACATTTAAGCAGCATCTCAAGGTTAAAGGGACAGTATACTATGATATTGCTTTTTTAAGGTTTATTTGTGTATTTGAAATAGATTCAAGCCACAACATAATCAAATGGATAGAGCTTGTAGGTACTTTATCACATTGTTTACATGTACTTGGTTATTTACTTTAAATTGGATTACCTTCATCTCTTTAGAACCCACTGGAGTGTAATTTATTCTAATGCTAACACAGCTTGGCACTGATGCCAAAATATATAAAGGGACAGTCAAGTCCAAAGAAAACCTTCTTCTTTTAAATAGGGCATGTTATTTCAAACTACTTTCAGATTTAATTAGAACACTTGCTTTGTTCTCTTGGTATTCTTAGTTGAAAGCAAAACCTAGTATGGCTCATATGATCATTTCTAACACCTTCTTGAAGGCTGCCTCTTTGCAATTGTGTCAAACCAATCACAGACACCACAACCTCTCACCTACAGACTCAAAACACCTGATAATGCCCACCCTATCAGTAACATCACTACTATATATACCAATGTGTCAATTTATATTGGATGTGAGATACATTGATTTACATCTTACAAGTGAATATTACTATATGTACCCTACAGAAACAACTATTGTGGATGTGAGTTATAGTACAAGAATATGTCATAAACAGGATAATATTACCTTTTTTGGGCCATTTCCACACAGGCCTTATTATATGTTTAAACAATATTAGTGTACTAAACCACCCCTCACATGGATGTGGATGACATTTATATGATAAATAACAGAGGACAAGATTTATGGTGAACTATAAGAATATATTTTTTTTCCGGCTTCTTGGATGAGGGGGCTGAGGTGACTGGAGTGGATTTCCTGGTTCTCCTGGTTTGGGAAGCTTCAGATGATTCTGCTGGAGTGCTGGCCACAGATGAAAGGCTGGAGGCAGTGTCCTGCTGGTGTGTGAAGTGCTCAACCAACACACCCAAGAGTTGTTTTTTTCCCGCCATCTGTTGTCAATCTGCATCTGCATATCAGAAATAGCTCTCATCATCTGCGACTGGTTTTGTACTATACCATTTAATGATGCTGCCCTGTCCCTCTGCAGCTCTTTGGTACGCTGGAGTAACCTCTGTTGGCTCCTGTGAAACCTGAGTTGGTCTTTTTGTCTGCTCTCACAGCTTGTTATGAGTCTCCTCTGGAGTGAAATGTATTCCTCGCCCAGGGGAGAATACAGTGGATCTACAGGCTCTTGAGCAGCAGTGATTCTAGGTGCAGGTTCAGCTCTATCTGCTGGTGCATCATGGACAACTGCAGCTGCTGGTGCATCATGGACAACTGCAGCTGCTGGTGCTTCAGGGAAAGCTTCAGCTGCTGGTGCTTCATGGACAATTGCAGCTGCTGGTGCTTCAGGGACAACTTCAGCTGCTGGTGCTTCAGGGACAACTTCAGCTGCTGGTGCTTCAGGGACAACTGCAGCTGCTGGTGCTTCAGGGACAACTGCAGCTGCTGGTGCTTCAGGGACAACTGCAGCTGCTGGTGCTTCATAGACAATTGCAGCTATATGCTCATCTGAGGATGGTGGAGCTCTCCCGAGGGAAGCGGATGGTGGAGCTCTCCCAAGGGAAGCGGATGGTGGATCTCTCCCAAGGGAAGCGGATGGTGGAGCTCTCCCAAGGGAAGAGGATGGTGGAGCTCTCAGGCTGGATTGGTAGTCCCATTGACGACTATTGTGTGACCACTCAGCCTGTCCAGTTTGCATTTCTTGAGACATCCCCTGTGTGGAAAAATCATGACTGGCCTGATATTGTGTTGGGGGGGGGTAAAGACATGGACCCTTCGTGGCTGATTTGGCTCCCCCTCAAAGCCAAAAGGATATTCCTCAGGCCAGGTATCTTGCCAGGGGTCATATGCCAATGATGGTGGCATCACTTCTGGGTCCTCAACGGAGACAATCCAACCCTGCTCATGCCTGGGAGCATACTGTCCATGTTGTTACCTGAAGACTGGTGGTGGAGGTGGCTGCATGGCTGTGACTGGTGGTGGAGGTGGCTGCATGCCTGTGACTGGTGGTGGTGGTGGAGGTGGCGGCATGCCTGTTTGTAGCCTGGTGACAGGAGGTTCTGTGGAGGAGTCAAATGATGATAGGGATTAGTACAGTCATATATATGTCCATGTGGGCATACAATGCACATTGATACATGCTAGGGACAATACTCATTCTCATGTCAAACTGTATAGCATGCATGTGCACAATGTGATTTGTGATATGAGGGATTTTAATCTGCACAGTACAGGGATGTGTTTCATACAATAGTTATGTGTACATGTCAATGATGAAATAATGTGTTTTTTAAGTGACACTATGGTCACGAAATTTACTTTAGCCTGATGTAGGCACAGAACCTGCTTTCTGAGCTAAAAGTATTGTGATGGCTATAGTGTCCGTTTACTGAAAAATCAACATGTGGCTTGTGGCCTGTGTTACTCTGAGACATGTTAGTATTGCACTATTCCACCTCATATCATGAATTGCATTGTGTTAAGTAGCATTAATGTGAAATATAATTATATATGTTTTTGTTAGTAGGCCAAATACCATGCTCCTCATTGTGTACATGAATGTGTGACATTAAAGGATGTTATATCTCAAATACATATATATAGATTAAATTAGCATATGTAAATTGATTGTTTAGAGGAGGGGTTAATGCCCCATTAAAAGCACACCTCCAATATGGAGGACCAGATCTATGATTACGGCCAACGGCCGAAACGTGTAAGATCCGCTTTTTCTACATGCATTTTTACAGCTGCAGCCTCAGCCATGTTGTCTTTTAAAGTTATCAATAAAGACTGTTTTTAACATTACTTGGAGTAGTATCCAAACTTTGTTTTTTGATCTCAAATACATATAATACTGGTGTGTGGGATGTTACTCACCAGCATGAGGTGCTGTGGTTGCAGCCCCTGAGTCACGAGCCCCTGGAAGTCCACAGACTGCTGAGATACTCAGGGACCTGCGTATCATATCCTGCCAGGTGTTGTAGTCGGTTTCCAGGGGTGGACCACCGCCTGTTCCCCTCTGGTGCATGGCTTCCTGCCCCATCTTCTCTTTCACCCGCCTCTTACAATCGTTCCACCTTTTTTTAAGTCCCTCAACAGTACTCCTCTGTGAGGTCATACTGTTTACAGCATCCTCTACCGCCAACCATGCTGCCTTACGCCTTCGGGCAATGCCTTTGCCCTTCTCCTGGCCAAAGAGGGCACTGTGGTTGTCCATGATGGTCTGAACTAGTGCAACATTCTCATCAAATGAGAAGTTTGGGCATCTCATGCGCTCCTCCTCTGTGGCCACCTGGCTTCCTCCCTGGGATGTCCCTGGTGTGGGTTCCTCCCTATCCTCTCCCCCCCCTTCTGTCCCCATGTGCACCCTCTGTCCCTCTTCTAAATGTGCCTGGTCTCAGGGCATCTCCCCTCCCATCATCCCTTCTAATTCTCCCTCTCCCCACTCCACTAACTCCCTGACGGGGACCCCGCTGCTCCCCCTGTCTGCTACAATACTCCTCTCCCTGCCACTCCGCTCCCCTCCTCCCCTCCTCCCCTCCGCCCTACCTCTCCCTGCCATCCTCACACTACACACACTACACACACTCACACACTCACACTCACTACCAGTTCAATCACACACAATCACAACCAAACACTCAGCCTATCACACTGTAAAATTGAAATAAAATGTGTGAGGTGTTAGAAAAAAAAAAGTGTTGTGTACTTTGTATATGTAGGTATGCAATATGTGTGCAATATGTAAAAATAAGTGTAAGTAAATGTACAAGCTTACCCAAACAAAAATCCGACTTAACTAACTATTATAAGGTTAATAGATGTGGAGTCCCCCAGGCGCCTATCTAATGGAGGCAAAGGGAAGAGCAATGATGAGAGTAAGGCAGTTATACTTATAGTTAAAAGCTGAGATCTTTAATACGAACAATTTAAATCAAATAAACGTTTCAATGTACACATTAATTATTAAATAATCATGGATCCATGTAAAAATTAAAAATACACAGTAAAAACAATAGGATAAAAACAATAAGAACAATATACATTCAAAATAACATTGGTTGTGAACAATATATGACATAGGTTGCAGACAAATGAAAGTATTGGAACCCACGGCGGGGTAAAGTGAAAATGGTGAAAAATGTGAGAAAAATTAAAAATTAAAAATTAAAAACGTTGAAAAACAGGTGTGGAAAATTTCTTATAATGAAAAGTCCGATCTGCACAGTTCCTCAAAGGTATAATGAACCTAAATGTGGAGAAGATGAGTGTTGCGTGTCAAATCAAAAATGTGAATGTTCCAAGTGATAAAAATCCAAAAGGGTAAAGAATAAAAGTCTCAAATCCGGTGGTGAAAAAATGAAAGAAAAAAAAAACAATGTGAAAAAAAGGGTATCTAAATCACACAGCAGTGAGAGTGCATAAACAAATGTAACAGAGGTTGTATCACAAAGTGTTTTAAAAAATAGTCTTAATTTTTGCTGCTCTGGGGTTCCCGGAGTGTATAAAGTGTAAAAGAGATTCCAAGTGCTGATAATCCGATAATAACCTAAAAAGAAATAAAAAACAACAACATAGCGCAATAGCGTTTTCACAGTGGTAGTAATAGAGGAAAAAGGCTTACCAATCAGTCAACGCGTTTCGGCCCGTGATAGGCCTTTATCAAGACTGATTTTTAGGTAAGATTGGTAGCCTTTTAAAGCTTAAAGACCGGAAGTATTACATTAATGTACTTCCGGTTTCGTGTATTCAGATATAAACATTAAAATCACATATAAAGGTGAAAAATGCGAACTATTCAACTGATATGTATTGGTGTTATAGATATATGTTTTTGTTAATGCTATGTTATTTGCATAGCCCATTAATCATTATTGTATTGCTACTCCGTTTATTGTTACGTCACTTCCGGTTAGGTTTCTCGGAACTTAGAACCGTTCCAACCGTCATCTATTTTATTTCTATTTTATCTCTAAACTCACTATATCTTGTTTGTTGAGTTTGATTTCAAGAGATGCCGATCTTTTTTAGACGATTTTCTAAATTAGCCGGATTATGTTAGATCCGATATTTGGACCATCTAATTGGTCGTGACGTCACAATGGGCGTCTGAGGGAGGATTTGTAAATATTGCTACAGGCTAAAGAGATAATTCTCCTGGTTGCGTTTACTGTGGATGTAAAGATTTGAACCCCTGCCACAGATTCATTAAAATGATCATTTAAAGTGAAACTTAGTCGCCACAATATTTCCCAGCTATATCTTGTTATTAGATATAAATTTAGGAGATATTTCTGTGAGTCCGAGATGTGATCTTATCGTACATAACCGGGCTATGTTATGTCGATGATCTTGACCATCTGATTGGTCATAGTGTCACAGTGGGCGTTTAAGAAAAAATCTGATATCCAATAATGCTAAGGGGGAATTATTCCCTTTAATGCTTAATGTAGATGTGAAAACATGGGCCACCCTCATGGTTAAAGTACAATAAATGATTAACTTGATCGTTATGGTATTTACTTCGCAACAACGGAAGCAGCTGGGAATAGTATATTTAGTCTTGTAGTTAGGCAGGCTTCTGTCTGTGAAAAGTAATAAAAATATTTACATTTATATAGAAATCATTGCTGACTTATTGATTTAGTATTCGTATTGTGTTCTTAGAGTTCCTTTCTGATATTAATCAGTTGGGTTTGTTCTATAGGGCACGAAGGTAAGTTGATACCAGAAGTTGAGGATATATATCCAGTAACATATCTCCCTAAGTCAATAAAATTGATCTGGGAGATCACTGTCTCCAATGATGTGTATAAAAGTGTATAACTAGGTAGTGGTAACTGGGTTGGGGGGGTCTATCAATTGCCGCAGAGAGGTGTGTGCATCCTTTCTCTGTATATATCATGTCTCTGTTGATGTGTATAGAGGGACAAGCTTTGATACCTAGGTTAAAGCAGGTAAGGGAGTTTAACTGTGTATGCATCTGATCACATATGGGAATTGTACAATCGATTCTGTCTAAGAGATCTTTACCTCTAGTACTAGTTAGGGCAAAAGTTTAAGCTAGATGTAAAGGCGTAAGTGGACAAATGCAAATGAAACTTGGCCATAATTGACAATTATATGTCAATTATATATAGGAATTGGACAATCAAATCCGTCTAAGAGATCATTACCTCTATTACTGGTAAGGTCAGAAGTAGATGTAGAGGCGTAAGTGGACCAATGCAAATAAAACTTAGCCATAATTGACAGTTGTATGTCAATTATGGGAAAGGGGTATAATGCTTAATGGACTGAGATATATACATCCGATTTAGAAATCAATTTCGGACATGGGAATCCATCTTAGAGCTCAGTGTCTATAATTATAATAGAGGTATAGAGGTTTTGGCCCTTATGCCAAGATTTGATCATGCAAGTAAATTATAACGATCAGACTTAGACCGATCACAAAAGTAAGACATTACCCTATATTATAACATCCACATATATTTTCACATATATTTACTTAATTTCATTTTGGGATAAACCCAAATATTGGCTAAGTTAGAGGGCTGCAACCTTGTTGTGAGTGATATAGTGGTTGCAAAGTCTTCGAAGTTTAAAGGCAACTCGGAATAGTTGCAAAGGCAACAAGCAACAGGATTGACAGTCATATTTGAAACTCTCGAATGATGCTGAGTCAGTAGTGTAAGGTATTTTAAGGTGTATCATATAGTAAGATAACAGACTGGACTATTGATAACGGGAAATGGAAGTCACTTATTTTATGTCTTTCGGATTCTCCTTGTCATAAAGGATATTCTTTAGACCATATAGATACATATGTAAGTACTAAGAGGAAAATTTAAGATGGTAATATTCTTTCAGACGGTTTCTTATGAGGTTTAGAGATGAGAGACTCATACTTGGTGTTTTTGGTTGGCCCCTTATACATAGTGGGATTGTTATGTCATATTCAGAAGGTGTGACAGATCTTCTTTATTATTCAGCCCTTTAGGATAGAGGCAATCCAGATTAAAATCCATTTGGATTCGGTTGTTAGTAAATTTTTCTCGAAGTCACCTCCCCTCCACCTTTTGTTCACCTTTTTTATGCCCAGGAACTTTAGGTCTTTCACATTTCCATTGTATTTAGTTGTAAAATGTTTATATAATGGTGTTTCCAGGCTACATTTTTCAATTGATAATAGGTGTTCCCGTACCCTATCTCTAAGGTACCGTGACATTTGGTCTACATATTGTAGTCCACACAGGCACTGTAACATGTATATAACACCTTTATCATGACACCTAATCATGTCATAGATCTTAAAAATTTCTCCGGTGTTATGGCACTTTAATATTGAAGTTTTAATTCCATGTTTACATGCCTTGCAAGATGGACATGGAAAAAAGCCTTTTATCTTTCTTCCCAAGACATCTGTCACTCCTGTTTTTTTATTTTTCTGCATACTCAATGCGATTATACTTTTCAGGTTTTTGGTCCTTTTATAGATGAACCTAGGTTTTGGAGGTAGTCTTTCCCCAATTACCTTGTCCTCCTTAAGGATTGACCAATGTTTATTAAAAATGTTTTCAATTATATTTTTATTCGCACTGTATTCAGTGATCATTGGTATGTCAAGTAGTCCATTTGGTTCTTCCTTAGACCGTTCAGCTCTCTTCCTGTATTTGGTTAACTCTGTCCGTTCTATGTTGCACACTTCTTGGATTTTATCTTCCAATAGACTTTCAGAATAGCCTCTTTCTAGAAACTTAGCTTTTATCATTTGGGATTGTTTCTCCCATCCTTCCTGGGTAGAGCAGCTCTTTCTTATTCTTAGTATCTGCCCTTTAGGGATGTTCGTCTTCCATTGATCATGGTGACAGCTTGTTCTGTTTATGTATTTGTTGCTGTCTACAGTCATAAAATGTGTTGAAGTTTCTATCTTTCCTTTATTTACAACAATTTTCAGATCCAAGAACACTATCTCGGTAGTACTTGACTCATACGTAAATTTCATATTGTTTACATTCTGGTTCATGACTTCGATCGTAAAGTCCAAATCTGCCTTTGTCCCCTTCCATATGATTAAAATGTTGTCAATATAACGACGGTAAAGGACAAGGTCCGCACCAGCTGGGCAGGAGTCCCAAAATATGCGTTCCCATTTACCCATATAGAGGTTCGCATAGCTTGGCGCGAACCTGGTCCCCATTGCTGTCCCACAGATTTGTTTGTAGTATGTTCTGTTGTTGCAAAAATAATTGTGATCCAAGATGTATCTGATACTACTCAAGATGAATTCCATCTGTTCTGTGGGTACTTCAGGATCATTTTCCAGAAAAAATTCCACCGCCTCAATCCCTTGTTCGTGTGGGATACAAGTATTCAACGATGTGACGTCACATGTTGCCAGGATGAATCCATCTTCCCAATCTATTTGCTCTAAAAGGTTCAATACCTTTGTTGAATCCTTTAGATATGAGGGAAGCTGTTTGACATATTTTTGTAGTTTCAAGTCCACATACTCTGATAAGTTGCTGCTCAGGGAGCCTATTCCAGATATTATTGGCCTCACTGGTGGATTCTGAAGGGATTCGTGGATTTTTGGTAGATGATATATGATTGGAGTTACAGGATGGCTTATGTTAATATAGCTGAACTCTTTATCATTTAAAATCCCCATATCTTTAGCTTCTTTCAGATTTCGTGAAAGTTCCTTTCTGTAGACTTCTACTGGGTTTGATAGTAACTTCTGGTATGTGTTTTTGTCTCCAAGGATTCTTTCATTTTCAAGTCTATAATCTCCCTCATTCATAATAATGATCCCTCCTCCCTTGTCCGCAGGCTTGATTACTACCTCATAGTTGCTTTCTAGCCTTTTGATAGTATTGATCTGTTGGTTGGTTAGATTATGGTTCTTAATCTTTAGTTTCTTCTGTTGCAAGTCTCTTATCTCTTTACACACGATCGTTTCGAATGCTTCGATCGCTGCCCCCTTACTCTGTGTCGGATAAAAGCCTGATTTAGGTTTCAGGTCAGTATGGGCGTATATGTCTGTTTTTGCAACATCAATTGTCCGGCTTTGTCCATCCATTGTGGCTTTCGAGAAGAACCGTTTTAGGGTCAGCTTCCGGACAAATTCTTTTGTGTTCACAAAAGTTTGGAATTTGTCTAAGCTTCTGCTAGGGGCGAATGATAGACCAAAATTCAAAATGGAGGTTTCTTCCTTTGTTAATTCACGTGAGCTTAAATTAAAGATACCCTTAGATCTCTTTATGGCTCCTTTATCATCACCTTTCGAATCCGCCGTTATTTCATCATCAGGGTTGTTGATACTCCTTATTTTATTTATTTTGGTCCCCCCTCCCCTTCCTCTATGGGTTTTATTCCTGATTTTGATGTTGTTGGCTCTTCCCATTCCACATTCTTTCGTTGTATCTGGAATCTTTCTCCGTTGTATGGTGGGCCCCGCCCTAAAAAGACGGTGACTGAATTACATCTGTTCTGGAGTGATGCTTGAACCCTGTTTCTATTCTTTTATTATGAGGTTGAGTCCTCTTATCTTCTCTTCCAGATTGAATCTGCGGGGATATGTTCGGTCGTCCAATGTTATTCCTCATGTTTCTCTCTTTCCATACTGGAGTTTTATATGGCTCCCTATGATCCCAATCATGTCTTTGGTTGGCTCCTTTATATTCCTCTGTCGCTGGGTTGTCTCCATATTGGTAGTATGGTCTCCCATAGTATTCCCTTTGGTACGGGCTTTCATCATAGTATTGTCTCCTCAATAGATCATAGTTGTTGCCATGTCTATATTCATTCCTGGAATCCCATCCTTGGGTATAGTTTCTTCTATTCTGCCAGTATCCTCTTTTTCTGTCTGGTGAGTAATCATCTCTCCACCTCATATTTCTACCGTATCCTCTATATTCAGGATTTTGGAAATTGTTATGGTCTCTGGGTCATCTCCATTCATCCCTTTTCAAATATGGCTGTCTTGTAAAATTTCTATCATGCTGTTGTGTATAGTGATCCCTAGCTTTATATGAGTGGTAATTATTCCTTTTATATTGACCATGTATGTTGGAATTAGTATTATATTCCTGTTTGGGGATATTTTGCCAATTTCTATTATTAGATGTAGGTGCATTAACTCTTACTGGACTCTCAATGACTGTGTCTTTAAAAGGCTACCAATCTACCTAAAAATCAGTCTTGATAAAGGCCTATCATGGGCCGAAATGCGTTGACTGATTGGTAAGCCTTTTTTCTCTATTACTACCACTGTGAAAACGCTATTGCGCTATGTTGTTGTTTTTTATTTCTTTTTAGGTTATTATCGGATTATCAGCACTTGGAATCTCTTTTACACTTTATACACTCTGGGAACCCCAGAGCAGCAAAAATTAAGACTATTTTTTAAACCACTTTGTGATACAACCTCTGTTACATTTGTTTATGCACTCTCACCACTGTGTGATTTAGATACCCTTTTTTCATGTTGTTTTCATTTTTTCACCACCGGATTTGAGACTTTTATTCTTTACCCTTTTGGATTTTTATCACTTGGAACATTCACATTTTTGATTTGACACGCAACACCCATCTTCTCCACATTTAGGTTCATTATACCTTTGAGGAACTGTGCAGATCGGACTTTTCATTATAAGAAGTTTTCCACACCTGTTTTTCAACGTTTTAGTTTTTAATTTTAAATTTTTCTCACATTTTTCACCATTTTCACTTTACTCCGCCGTGGGTTCCAATACTTTAATTTGTCTGCAACCTATGTCATATATTGTTCACAACCAATGTTATTTTGAATGTATATTGTTCTTATTGTTTTTATCCTATTGTTTTTACTGTGTATTTTTAATTTTTACATGGATCCATGATTATTTAATAATTAATGTGTACATTGAAACGTTTATTTGATTTAAATTGTTTGTATTAAAGATCTCAGCTTTTAACTATAAGCATAACTGCCTTACTATCATCATTGCTCTCCCCTTTGCCTCCGTTAGATAGGTGCCTGGGGGACTCCACATCTATTAACCTTATTATCTCCCTGGTGGTAACTAGGTGCCACCACCCTTAGGCTTATAGGGGCATAGTTGGCACGGGACCAATAGCTTTTTCTATCTTTCCAGGTCCTAGTAGGTACCAGCTGCTGACTTACATTTCTACATATTTTATTTTAAATAATAATTCCTTTCATTTTATCTAGAAATAGATTTTCAGTCCAGGAATAGATTCTAGACCACCGCAAAACAAATTGGTGGATTGTATATTTTATTATTGAACTATCCCTGTATATTTTATTCCAACTTTCCCTTTTCACACATACTGATATTCAGCCTAGATGGATTCCCTATTTGCCATTCGGCAAGATATCCTTATAGATATAAATATAAATGGTAAATCCAAGCACTCAGAAGACATTGCAGAAGATACTGTAGATATTCAATCTATATTTAAAGATTTAGAGAAATTATTGATATCTGAAGTGAAATTTAAAGCTGAGATATCTTTTCTTAAAAAGTGCCTCGAGTTGGACATCATCCCTAAGGGACTAATTACCCATATGGAATGTGCCTTTCCTCTTTAAGAATCTATCTCTGAAAAATGGAGACTAATCCTAATTAACACCTCTAGACAACTAATGAAATTAATTATAGAATATAGGGAATCTCTAGCTTCAGAAATGGACAGAGATATTGATTTTATTGAACTTAGGAAGTTTAGGACAGGAATCCAAAGAGATTACTGAAAAGAAAGACCTCTTGATAAAGAAAGTAACAAAAACACGAGAGGATGTCATACTAAAGAAAACTAAGAAATTACAAAGAGAACTAGAAAATAGGGCTGACAGGGAAGCAGATGAGAACACTAATGGAAACAATGACACTGTTGACACAGTCATTGAGAGTCCAGTAAGAGTTAATGCACCTACATCTAATAATAGAAATTGGCAAAATATCCCCAAACAGGAATATAATACTAATTCCAACATACATGGTCAATATAAAAGGAATAATTACCACTCATATAAAGCTAGGGATCACTATACACAACAGCATGATAGAAATTTTACAAGACAGACATATTTGAAAAGGGATGAATGGAGATGACCCAGAGACCATAACAATTTCCAAAATCCTGAATATAGAGGATACGGTAGAAATATGAGGTGGAGAGATGATTACTCACCAGACAGAAAAAGAGGATACTGGCAGAATAGAAGAAACTATACCCAAGGATGATGAAAAGCCCATACCAAAGGGAATACTATGGGAGACCATACTACCAATATGGAGACAACCCAGCCACAGACGAATATAAAGGAGCTAACCAAAGACATGATTGGGATCATAGGGAGCCATATAAAACTCCAGTATGGAAAGAGAGAAACATGAGGAATAACAATGGACGACCGAACATATCCCCGCAGATTCAATCTGGAAGAGAAGATAAGAGGACTCAACCTCATAATAAAAGAATAGAAACAGGGTTCAAGCATCACTCCAGAACAGATGGAATTGAGTCACCGTCTTTTTTAGGGCGGGGCCCACCATACAACGGAGAAAGATTCCCGATACAACAAAAGAATGTGGAATGGGAGGAGCCAACAACATCAAAATCAGGAAGAAAACCCATAGAGGAAGGAGAGAGGGGACCAAAATAAATAAAATAAGGAGTATCAACAACCCTGATGATGAAATAACGGCGGATTCGAAAGGTGATGATAAAGGAGCCATAAAGAGATCTAAGGGTATCTTTAATTTAAGCTCACATGCATTAACAAAGGAAGAAACCTCCATTTTGAATTTTGGTCTATCATTCGCCCCTAGCAGAAGCTTAGACAAATTCCAAACTTTTGTGAACACAAAAGAATTTGTCCGGAAGCTGACCCTAAAACGGTTCTTCTCGAAAGCCACAATGGATGGACAAAGCCGGACAATTGATGTTGCAAAAACAGACATATACGCCCATACTGACCTGAAACCTAAATCAGGCTTTTACCCGACACAGAGTAAGGGGACAGCGATCGAAGCATTCAAAACGATTGTGTGTAAAGAGATAAGAGACTTGCAACAGAAGAAACTAAAGATTAAGAACCATAATCTAACCAACCAACAGATCAATACTATCAAAAGGCTAGAAAGCAACTATGAGGTAGTAATCAAGCCTGCGGACAAGGGAGGAGGGATCGTTATTATGAATGAGGGAGATTATAGACTTGAAAATGAAAGAATCCTTGGAGACAAAAACACATACCAGAAGTTACCATCAAACCGAGTAGAAGTCTACAGAAAGGAACTTTCACGAAATCTGAAAGAAGCTAAAGATATGGGGATTTTAAATGATAAAGAGTTCAGCTATATTATCATAAGCCATCCTGTAACTCCAATCATATATCATCTACCAAAAATCCACAAATCCCTTCAGAATCCACCAGGGAGGCCAATAATATTCGGAATAGGCTCCCTGAGCAGCAACTTATCAGAGTATGTGGACTTGAAACTACAAAAATACGTCAAACAGCTTCCCTCATATCTAAAGGATTCGACCCAGGTATTGAACCTTTTAGAGCAAATAGATTGGGAAGATGGATTCATCCTGGCAACATGTGACGTCACATCGTTGTATACTTGTATCCCACACGAACAAGGGATTGAAGCGGTGGAATTTTTTCTGGAAAATGATCCTGAAGTACCCACAGAACAGATGGAATTCATCTTGAGTAGTATCAGATACATCTTGGATCACAATTATTTTTGCAACAACGGAACATACTACAAACAAATCTGTGGGACAGCAATGGGGACCAGGTTTGCGCCAAGCTATGCGAACCTCTATATGGGTAAATGGGAACACATATTTTGGGACTCCTTCCCAGCTGGCGCGGACCTGGTCCTTTACCGTTGTTATATTGACGACATTTTAATCATATGGAAGGGGACAAAGGCAGATTTGGACTTTACGATCAAAGTCATGAACCAGAATGTAAACAATTTGAAATTTACATATGAGTCAAGTACTACCGAGATAGTGTTCTTGGATCTGAAAATTGTTGTAAATAAAGGAAAGATAGAATCTTCAACACATTTTAAGACTGTAGACAGCAACAACTACATACACAGAACAAGCTGTCACCATGATCAATGGAAGACGAACATCCCTAAAGGGCAGCTACTAAGAATAAGAAAGAACTGCTCTACCCAGGAAGGATGGGAGAAACAATCCCAAATGATAAAAGCTAAGTTTCTAGAAAGAGGCTATTCTGAAAGTCTATTGGAAGATAAAATCCAAGAAGTGGGCAACATAGAACGGACAGAGTTAACCAAATACAGGAAGAGAGCTGAACGGTCTAAAGAAGAACCAAATGGACTACTTGGCGTACCAATGATCACTGAATACAGTGCGAATAAAAATATAATTGAAAACATTTTTAATAAACATTGGCCAATCCTTAAGGAGGACGAGGTAATTGGGGAAAGACTACCTCCAAAACCTAGGTTCATCTATAAAAGGACCAAAAACCTGAAAAGTATAATCGCACCGAGTATGCATAAAAAGAAAAAACCAGGAGTGACAGATGTCTTGGGAAGAAAGATAAAAGGCTTTTTTCCATGTCCATCTTGCAAGGCATGTAAACATGGAATTAAAACTTCAACATTAAAGTGCCATAACACCGGAGAAATTTTTAAGATCTATGACATGATTAGGTGTCATGATAAAGATGTTATATACATGTTACAGTGCCCGTGTGGACTACAATATGTAGGCCAAACATCACGGTACCTTAGAGATAGGGTACGGGAACACTAATTATCAATTGAAAAATGTAGCCTGGAAACACCATTATATAAACATTTTACAACTAAACACAATGGAAATGTGAAAGACCTAAAGTTCCTGGGCATACAAAAGGTGAACAAAAGGTGGAGGGGAGGTGACTTCGAGAAAAATGTACTAACAACCGAATCCAAATGGATTTTTAATCTGGATTGCCTCTATCCTAAAGGGCTGAATAATAAAGAAGATCTGTCCCACCTTCTGAATATGACATAACAATCCCACTATGTATAAGGGGCCAACCAAAAACACCAAGTATGAGTCTCTCATCTCTAAACCTCATAAGAAACTGTCTGGAAGAAAATTACCATCTTAAATTTTCCTCTTAGTACTTACATATGTATCTATATGGACTAAAGAATATCCTTTATGACAAGGAGAATCCGAAAGACATAAAATAAGTGACTTCCATTTCCCGTTATCAATAGTCCAGTCTGTTATCTTACTATGTGATACACCTTAAAATACCTTACACTACTGACTCAGCATCATTCGAGAGTTTCAAATATGACTGTCAATCCTGTTGCTTGTTGCCTTTGCAACTATTCCGAGTTGCCTTTAAACTTCGAAGACTTTGCAACCACTATATCACTCACAACAAGGTTGCAGCCCTCTAACTTAGCCAATATTTGGGTTTATCCCAAAATGAAATTAAGTAAATATATGTGAAAATATATGTGGATGTTATAATATAGGGTAATGTCTTACTTTTGTGATCGGTCTAAGTCTGATCATTATAATTTACTTGCATGATCAAATCTTGGCATAAGGGCCAAAACCTCTATCCCTCTATTATAATTATAGACACTGAGCTCTAAGATGGATTCCACTGTCCGAAATTGATTTCTAAATCGGATGTATATATCTCAGTCCATTAAGCAATATACCCCTTTCCCATAATTGACATACAACTGTCAATTATGGCTAAGTTTTATTTGCATTGGTCCACTTACGCCTCTACATCTACTTCTGAAATTACCATTAATAGAGGTAATGATCTCTTAGACAGATTTGATTGTCCAATTCCTATATATAATTGACATATAATTGTCAATTATGGCCAAGTTTCATTTGCATTTGTCCACTTACGCCTTTACATCTATCTTAAACTTTTGCCCTAACTAGTACTAGAGGTAAAGATCTCTTAGACAGAATCGATTGTACAATTCCCATATGTGATCGGATGCATACACTTCTCTCTTGTAACAGTTAAACTCCCTTACCTTCTTTTACCTAGGTATCAAAGCTTGTCCCTCTATACACACCAACAGAGACATGATATATACAGAGAAAGGATGTACACACCTCTCTGCGGCAATTGATAGACCCCCCCGACCCAGTTACCACTACCTATTTATACACTTTTATACACATCATTGGAGACAGTGATCTCCCAGATCGATTTTATTGACTTAGGGAGATATGTTACTGGATATATATCCTCAACTTCTGGTATCAACTTACCTTCGTGCCCTATAGTACAAACCCAACTGATTAATATCAGAAAGGAACTCTAAGAACACAATACGAATACTAAATCAATAAGTCAGCAATGATTTCTATATAAATGTAAATATTTTTATTACTTTTCACAGACAGAAGCCTGCCTAACTACAAGACTAAATATACGATTCCCAGCTGCTTCCGTTGTTGCGAAGTAAATACCATAACAATCAAGTTAATCATTTATTGTATTTTAACCATGGGGGTGGCCCAGGTTTTCACATCTACATTAAGCATTAAAGGGAATAATTCCCCCTTAGCATTATTGGATATCAGATTTTTTCTTAAACGCCCACTGTGACACTATGACCAATCAGATGGTCAAGATCATCGACATAACAAAGCCCGGTTATGTACGATAATATCACATCTCGGACTCACAAAAATATCTCCTAAATTTATATCTAATAACAAGATATAGCTGGGAAATATTGTGGCGACTAAGTTTCACTTTAAATGATCATTTTATTGAATCTGTGGCAGGGGTTCAAATCTTTACATCCACAGTAAACGCAACCAGGAGAATTATCTCTTTAGCCTGTAGCAATATTTAAAAATCCTCCCTCAGACGCCCACTGTGACGTCACGACCAATTAGATGGTCCAAATAATAGACCTAACATAATCCGGCTAATTTAGAAAATCGTCTAAAAAAGATTGGCATCTCTTGATATCAAACTCAACAAACAAGATATAGTCAGTTTAGAGATAAAATAGAAATAAAATAGATGACAGTTGGAACGGTTCTAAGTTCCGAGAAACCTAACCGGAAGTGACGTCACAATAAACGGAGTAGCAATACAATGATGATTAATGGGCTATGCAAATAACATAGCATTAACAAAAACATATATCTCTAACATCAATACATATCAGTTGAATAGTTCGCATTTTTCACCATTATATGTAATTTTAATGTTTATATCTGAATACACGAAACCGGAAGTACATTAATGTAATACTTCCGGTCTTTAAGCTTTAAAAGGCTACCAATCTTACCTAAAAATCAGTCTTGATAAAGGCCTATCATGGGCCGAAACGCGTTGACTGATTGGTAAGCCTTTTTCCTCTATTACTACCACTGTGAAATCGCTATTGCGCTATGTTGTTGTTTTTTATTTCTTTTTAGGTTATTATCGGATTATCAGCACTTGGAGTCTCTTTTACACTTTATACACTCCGGGAACCCCAGAGCAGCAAAAATTAAGACTAGTTTTTTTTTTTTTTTTTTTTTCCTTTTATTTATAATCCAAGACATTGTCAAAAGAAAATAAAAATAATATGAACAACATGACATAATCACAAAATAATAATAAATTCATCCAGATGATACTATATTCTTTTATACATATAGATATATCAACATATTGACCTAGCATGATCAATTTATTCTCGACAATGCTTGGGGTTTTTTATTTTTTTCACCCCCTTCCCCCCCCTAAAGAATATTATAAACAGCATGACATAAACAGAAAATTATTGTAAATTCATTCAGATAATACTATGTTCTTTTATACATATATACACTAATCAACATATTAATATAGCCTGGTCAATTTATTCACAACGAGTGTTTGAGGTACTTTTCACATCCTCTCCCCCTCTCGTTCCCCCCTCCCCCCCCCGTGCGGGGGAGCGACACAGCTGGGTCACCACCAGAAGAGGAGAAAGAAAAAGGGAAGAAGAGAAAAGAGAAAAAAAAAAATGGCTCTCTGTCTCTCTGTCACCCTCTTCCTCCTGCTTCTCTACCAGTTTCCTAATAGGACAATTTCTGTGTTCCTAAAAGGAAAAATTATATGATCTATTTCTGTAGCAGGAAATATTTTTAAAAAGGCTGCCCATTTATCAAAGAATCTTTTGATGTCCTGTTCATTGTTTATATCCGCACCTCTCTGCTCTAAAATACATTGCTTTTTCATGCAGTTTTTAATTTCAGAGATACTTGGTATTGTAAAGCTTTTCCACTTTTTACAGATTAGATATCTGGTGGCAAGGATAGTAGAGATTATTATTTTTTCATTATTTAGTCTGCCAGGATCTTTTTTAAGACAAAGTATAATCTGATATAGTGTCAAAGAAACGTGTTCTATCTTTAGTACCTTCTTTAGCCAGTATTCGACCTTAGTCCAGAGATTTTTAATCTTTGGACAGTGCCAGAACATATGTATTAAATCAGCTGCCTGGTATGAACATTTAGGACATTTATTAAACCCCATATTAGCACACTTAAAGCCTCTCTCCGGGGTAAAATATGCCCCATGAAGAAGCTTGACATGGGCCTCTCTCCAGGTTGCAGATAGTGTCGCCTGAGTAATTTTTTTGATTGACCGCTGTATAGTTTTTGACTCAATATTATTCTGAGGGATTAATGTATTCCAATAGGAGGCCAGCTTTGCCAAAACCGGCGCCCCTTTGTTCGCACAGAGAAGATGATAGCACGGTGCAACTGACATATGGCCCCTTTTTGTTAAAATAAGCCAGTCCTCCATTTTACCTAATCCCCATTCCCAGCCTACTTTTTTAACTAGGTCCTGGACAAAATGTCTCAATTGCAAATATGCAAAAAAATCTTTGTTGGGCAAGTCGAATTCCCTTTTTAATTCCTGGAATGTTTTAATGCATTTCCTTTCTCTATCTATTACTTGATATACCTTTGTTAATCCGGAAATATGCCATCTTCTAAAAACCTCTGAATGCAAACCAGCTTGGAAAGTAGGGTTACCTAGTATAGGCAAGAGACAAGAAGCCTTATTATTAATTGAAAGAAGAGTTACTATTTTATGCCACGCCTTAAGTGGGTTAAGAATTGTTTTAAGTCTTTTGATTTCTGCTGGAAGTTCTTTAGGTAATAAGTGTAGTAGCGCAGTCAGAGAATACGGGTAGCAAATGTTGGCCTCGAGATAATTGTTCAGAACATAGTTGTTGGATGAAATCCAGTCTGCTACGACTCGAGCAAGAAAAGAAAGATTGTACAATCTTATGTCTGGTAGAGCTAAGCCTCCATTTTCTTTTAATGCCGAAAGTTTCATAAGAGAGATCTTTGATCTCTTATTCTGCCATAGAAACTGTATAAGCGAGGTGTTAATTGCACGTATATCCTTACCTAGAAGAATTATTGGAGTATTTTGAAGAATATACAATAGTTTCGGCAAAATAATCATCTTAAAAAGAGCAATTCTTCCAGAAAGCGATAATGGAAGGTTTCGCCACATCAGGAGCTTCTCCTTAATCGTTTTTACTACTGGAGGGATATTCAAAGCATAGAGATCTGCTCTCCTTATTGGGATATGAATCCCTAGATATTTGAAAGAATCTGTTACTTGGTGAAAAGGGGTTTTTAGTATAGAGGTGCTGTTTTTCCTAAACCAGAATATCTCGGATTTTGTTGTATTTACTTTATATCCAGAGAATGAACCGAATTGTTCAAGTATGTGAAAAAGTTTTGGTAGGTTTATTTTAGTGTTAGCTAAATAGAGCAACAGGTCATCTGCATATAATCCAATTTTTATTTCAGAGTTGCGAATTTTTATGCCCTCCAAATGATGGCGGATCTTAATTGCCAGAGGTTCAATAGAAACATTAAATAAAAGCGGGGAGAGAGGACAACCCTGTCTCGTTCCTCTACCCAATAGAATAGGAGAAGAGATGTTGTTATTCACTATTAATCTTGTAGATGGTTGTTTATATAGATTCTCAATAAATTCAAGGAAATTGCCTCCGATTCCGAAATGACTTAGCGAAGTTTTAAGATTGAATCGAAGGCTTTTTCAGCATCTAAGGAGATAATGGCAAGGTCAGGTGTGTCCTCTCCCCCGCTATTTAGGTTGTACAGGGCCTCAAAATATTCTGTCACTGTTAAAGCTTCTCTAATTTTTGCAGCCGAATTACGGTTATTTAGAAAGCCTGATTGATCAGTGTGGATGATTTCTGAAAGGATCCCTTGAAATCTGGATGCTAAAATTGCAGTTAGGATTTTATAATCTGAGTTTAGCAAAGCAATCGGTCTATAAGATTCTTTGCACTCAGGATCTTTTCCACCTTTTAATATCAAAGTTGTATAAGAGTTACAGAATGAAGAAGGAATCAGTTCACCATTAATAAAAAAACTATTAAAAAGCATACAAAGGTGTGGGGTTGCTTCGTTGATCAAGATCTTATAGAATTCACTGGGAAGACCGTCTGGACCTGCTGCCTTATTTAAAGAAAGTTTAGATATCGTTTTCTCTATTTCTTCTATGGAAATAGGAGCGTTAAGACTGTTAGCCATTTCTGATGTGGCTATAGGATATGTAATATCCCTCCAGAAGTCAGCAGATTTCTGTATATCACTTGTTTTAAATGAATATATTTCCTGATAATATTCTTGGAATGCCTCCAAAATATCATCAGCTTTTGATAGCTGTAGTCCTTTATTGTACAATTTATCTATGATTGGTTGTTTTTTCTCATTTCTAATAAGTTTAGCCAACATCTTACCTGATTTATTACCATATCTGTATAACTTAGCCTGCATTTTTAATTCTTTTTGTGTCTCTTGAAATATTACAAAGGTATCCCTTTCATTTTTTGCTTTGACATATTTTGCCCAATTTAAAGGATTTTTATCCAGCAGATACTGATTGTAAATATTAGTCAGATATCGGCAGGACTCTCTTTCTTTATTCCTGATTTTCTTATGTAAGGCAATGTTGTATGAAGTAATCTCCCCTCTCATTACTGCTTTCGCGGTATCCCAGAATAATCCAGGAGAGCTTAAATAGTCTTTGTTGAAATGTACATATTCCTTGTATTTATTTATGAGCCAGTTCTTAAATTTTATCTCAGACATCAAGTAATAAGGGAAGAAAAAGCGTGGTGAAATAGGATGCAGATGTGAAGGTTGGAACTCAAAGACAATCGGCGCATGATCTGAGAGAAGAATTGGCATTATATCTGATTTTACCTCTTTTGTTAACATACGCTCATCTATTAAAAACAGGTCAATTCTAGAAAGTGTCTTATGCGCCTTGGAAAGGCACGTAAAATTCTGTATGGAAGGATTCTGATGCCTCCAAATATCTCGCAATGCTAAATTCTGTGTAATCTTTTTGAGCATCTTACATTCTAAATTATCTTTTTTTTGTTTCATTTGTTTGACGCCGTGTCTTAACCTGTCAATTGGACACTGAGGTGCCATGTTGTAATCCCCGCCCATAATTAAACAACCCTCTGTGTAAGATAGTAGTTTAGTCTGCAAAGTGTTCCAAAATTTTGGATCAAAAGCATTGGGGCCATATGTGTTGCACAACGTATACATCTCCCGAGCAATCTTTATTTTCAAAAGAACATATCTCCCCCCTGGATCAGCCTCAAAATGTACCACCTCCGTATTAATTTTTTTCCCTATTAGTATCGCTACTCCCTTCTTTCTCTTGACACTAGGTGCAAAATATACTTCCTTTACCCATGTTGATTTAAGTTTTAAAGATTCTTCTGTAGATAGGTGGGTTTCTTGGATAAAACCTATATCAGTCTTAATTTTCCGAAGCTGAGTGAGGATTGCCTTCCTCTTTATAGGGGTGGATATGCCACCTACATTCCATGATACTATTTTACATTCATCCTTCCGTAGCGCCATTTATGAGTTAGGGAGGTAGTGGAGGAAAAAGGGGCAAAGAAGGAAGAAGGGGCAGAGAGGAGAGAGAGAAAAAAAAAAAAAAAATTTCCTTTTCCCTTCCCTTCCCCTCCTTAATAGATGCTTAATTCCACACTGGAGGGGGGGGGGGGGGATGTTAAAATCTTAAGACTCATATTAAAAAAAAAGAACACAATCTTCCTCAAAAACATTTGTCTATATGTTATACCAAATTGAAATATTCAGCCATGTTATCCCTGAACCAAGGGGTCCAATGTATTATAAAAGTTCTCAGCCAGATGGGCTTCTTCAAAGAAATGAGTAACCTCTCTAACTTTAACCTTTAATTTATAGGGATATATTATGGTTGCCTGGTATCCTTTTTGTATTAGCTTAGAGCAAACAGGGGCAAGGTCCCTTCTCTTTGCTGCGGTTTCCACAGAGAAATCCTGAAACAATAGAATTGTAGCATCTCCAACCTTAACCGGCTGCTGTTTTCGATAGTACTGAAATAAAGTAAGTTTATCTTGAAAATTTAATAGTCTGGCTATAACAGATCTGGGTCTAGTTCTACCTTTATCGCCTATACGAGGTGGGCCTAATCTATGCGCTCTCTCTACTGGGATGGGATAAAAGGTGGATGGCAGTTTTAAAATTGCGGGCAAGATTTCTGATACAAAATTGACAAGGTTTTCATACTGTTGTTCTTCCGGTAGACCCACAATTCTTACATTATTTCTTCTGGAGCGGTTTTCTAAGTCCTCTAATCTATTTTGAATTTTTTGTAAATTAGTATTTACAACTTCAAGATTTGAACTATGTGTTATTGTTAAGTCTTCCAGATCCGACACTCTTTGTTCGGCTTCTTGGAGCCTGCTAGAGAATTGGCGAACCTCCTGTGTCAAGGAGAGTAAGTCTTGCTTAATTTCAGCTCTAAGAGCTTCAAATTTAGGGGAGAGCGCTTCAGATATACTAGCAACCAAGCTATGGATATTAGTTATTTCTTGTACCGCTGATGTGTTTAACAGTGAAGGTTGTGCATCTGTTGCGGTCTCTTGGTTAGCCTTCAATTTCCTATCCCTCTGTCTTGCTGCCATGTTTGGAGAGGGATTCCTAGGTGAAGTGTGAAGGAATTTGTCCATGTGCCGAAAGAGGAAACAACCAAAAAGGGGAAGAGAAGAAGTGAATACCCCAAAATTGTGTTACGTGAGGTTAGTGCAAGGGTTTACAGTGGTTATAAGGTTAGATTTCGAGAGGGCAAAGCGAACTCGAATAGACAAGTGAGGGCAGATAAGTGCGCAGTGATGGTATCCAGTGAGGAATGAAGGGTAGAGAGAAAAAAAAAAAAAAAAAAAAAAGGGGGGGGAAATTTAAAAAGGGGGGGGGGAGGGGAAGAGGGAAGGGGTAAAGTGAGAATTAAACCAGTGCTAGTTTAGCGTGTGCATAAGTCCAAACATGGATGTAAGGGCCAGGGGATATTATAAATGAAAAAGAAAGGCACCACGTTAACTTTTACCAGCGGTATTAATAATGTGTCCCTTTAAGGATCACCCAATTTCCTGAGAAAGGATACAAGAAACATAGTCCGAACAAAAAAAAAGGAAAAAGGGGTGCCACCAAGGAGACTAGTATATTTAGCCTACTTGAGTTGCATTCAGCAAGGATCTGGTGTTATTCCATCAGATGGAAACTATATCTCTTACAGACACATAAATAATATACACTGACCTATCTGTATCTCATTTCAGCAGGTCCTTTTTATGTCTTATATTGTAGGTACAAATATAGCTTTAGTTAGAAAAACCTATACTACTTTAACACTTAAGTTGTTAAACACAGTTTAGCCAGAGCCTGAAATCAGGCCATGCTGCAGAGATAAATTGTATGACCATACTGGGCTG
This sequence comes from Bombina bombina, assembly GCF_027579735.1. NCBI lineage: Eukaryota > Metazoa > Chordata > Amphibia > Anura > Bombinatoridae > Bombina > Bombina bombina. The sequence goes on along the minus strand of NC_069499.1, from coordinate 989,524,590 downwards.
TTCAGTGATATTACTCAGCATCTAATACCATTAGAGTAATGAAAACAACAGTATAACAATGCCCCCCTCTTTCCCTTTAAAAAAAAAAGGAATAATTTGCGCAGTGTAAAAAAACAAGCACTAACATTTAGAAAGACAGGAATCAGCCCCAGAATTAATGATCTGAAATTATGTTTGTGGGGATTAGCATCCATCTACCAATAGACAGATATTTCAGGCAAATATGAATGTACTGTGCCAGATCAAAGTAAAGGTATTAAGGAGAACCAGTATTATAGACAATAGCGCAGTGTAAAAATCAAACATTAACAGTTGGAAGAACAATAATCAGCCCCAGGGTTAGTAATATGATAATATGTTTGTGGGGGTTAGCGCCCATCTACCAATAGATAAATATTTCAGGCAAATATAAATGTATTGTGCCAGATCAAAGTAGTGATAATAAGGAAGTCCAATATTATAGACAATATACAGTTATGTCCTCATATAGACTTATGTCCGTTTATTCCAGAGGGCCGTGTTAAGCAAAGTTCATTTAATGCTTTTTTAACAGTCTATGACCCCTATATATGCAAGAAAAGGGAGATGACATATAGTCAATTTTAACATTACCCGTTGTTGACTCCTGGCTTGTCTGCGGTAGGTGAGAGAGCCTTTCTACCGTGCGGCCCCCCTCACGCAGCACCGGTGGGAGGGGGATCGCTTGATCAATCTACACCCGGATCAAGAAATGATACCCAGTCCGTTCCAGGCCAGGCCGATACCAGGGAGCAAAGGAGCAGCTGATCCAGGAACAGGAGAGGCGAGAGAAACGATCCGCGTCCCTCACGCAGCACCGGTGGGAGGGAACACTCGGATGAGGAGCAGCCGTCTCCAGAGCCTCTCTATTACCTCTCTTCCGCAGGCAAGTGTAGCAGGGGACAACTTGGAACCTCTCCGTCAGGTAGGAAGCTTCAGTTATACAGCCAGGTGTCGGAAGCAGTAGGATCCAGACTAAGAGCAGGAGAGGTGAAGGTAAGAGTCCGTGCCCCTCACGCAGCACCGGTGGGAGGGGGCACTTAGAAGAAAGACAGCCGCTTCCAAAGCCTCTCTACCTCTTCCTTTCCTGCAGGTAACTGTAACCCGGATCGGCCTGGAGCCACTCTGTCCAGTACAAAAGCTATGGTTCTGTAGCCAGGTATAAAAAATATAAGCAGGGGGAGCCAGAGGGTTGCGGGTGTCATAAACCCGGTATCCCAGAGTAGAAATCAGTAATTAGCCGTTAATTTGGCCATATGTGAGATATCAGCCAGGTAAATCTCTCTTTGTTAAACTAAGCCATCCTCGACTCCTATTCAGGTGTGAGATCAGATTAACACAGACTAGGTGAGTTTTTCCCAATTTACCGCAAAAGTCTCTTTTCTGTAGTATTTAAATTTACAAATAATGTTCTCAAATAGCTGCAGCCTGCAGCTCAGTGCAATGTTATAGCACTGTGTGGTTCCAGAAGCGGTGGATTAACTTTATCAAGCTACCCAGGTCTGAGGGTTTTAGGCGCAAAAATTTCACCAGCAGCTTAGTGTGGAGGTAATGCTAAACAGGTGCTGCAGACGACCAAACACCTGAGCTCCTCCTCCGGAACCACCTTCAGAGAATACAAATCTAAGACTAGTTTTTAAACCACTTTGTGATACAACCTCTGTTACATTTGTTTATGCACTCTCACCGCTGTGTGATTTAGATACCTTTTTTTCACGTTGTTTTAATTTTTTCATTTTTTCACCACCGGATTTGAGACTTTTATTCTTACCCTTTTGGATTTTTATCACTTGGAACATTCACATGTTTGATTTGACACGCAACACCCATCTTCTCCACATTTAGGTTTATTATACCTTTGAGGAACTGTGCAGATCGGACTTTTCATTATAAGAAGTTTTCCACACCTGTTTTTCAAAGTTTTTAATTTTTAATTTTACATTTTTCTCACATTTTTCACCATTTTCACTTTACCCCGCCGTGGGTTCCAATACTTTCATTTGTCTGCAACCTATGTCATATATTGTTCACAACCAATGTTATTTTGAATGTATATTGTTCTTATTGTTTTTATCCTATTGTTTTTACTGTTTATTTTTAATTTTTACATGGATCCATGATTATTTAATAAATAATGTGTACATTGAAACGTTTATTTGATTTAAATTGTTCGTATTAAAGATCTCAGCTTTTAACTATAAGCATAACTGCCTTACTATCATCATTGCTCTCCCCTTTGCCTCTGTTAGATAGGCGCCTGGGGGACTCCACATCTGTTAACCTTATTATCTCCCTGGTGGTAACTAGGTGCCACCACCCTTAGGCTTATAGGGGCATACTTGGCGCGGGACCAATAGCTTTTTCCTTTTTTTAACTAACTATTATGCTGCGCCTCTCTCACTACTCTTACTAATCCTAAACTCACTGTAGTGTGCTGTGGCTCAACGAACCATCCAAACACACTGAAGAAAATGGCAACTGCGCATTGGTTTATATATGAATTTTGAATAGCATAATTACGTTGCGCATTTTTAGATGGAGTCGCGGGTAATTTTTACGAGTGTTAGCCAAATTTGCATAAAACTACACTTTATAGAGACTTTACGTGAACAAAATACTGGCGTAAGTACTTGCGACGACTAAAATGTGTATTTGCGCACTTTTCAGAACAACGCCAGTTTGTCCTACTTACGCCACTTTAGCATCTGATGGCGCCGTATATTGGATAGCCCGATGTGCGAGGTGAAATTACGGGCGGCGCGGGTTCCCTCGCTTGCGCCGAAAACTACGCTGTATATCGGAACGCGCCCCTGATCCACACTGTCGGATCAGGTCCACAAGACATTTCTTAAATATGCCTCAAAGACTGTAAAAGAATTCAAAAATGCCTGGGACATGCATAAGGCTATCCTAAGGAACCAGTAACATGCAATATGGGTAGACTTGATGGGCCTTTATGGTTCTTATCTAATGTCAAATTAGTGTTTCATGGTTGGAACTGCCAAATGCTGGTTTTAGATGCTGTTTTTTTTAGAAGAGGCTGCAAATGTTTTTTGTAACTATTAACGGCCTGCGTTCAATAAAACTTGTTTGTGAAACTAAAATAACACTGAAAATACTCAACACAATATCACAACTTGAACACAGCAAAATGTATAAAGATTTGGATCTGCTCCCTATCACAGCTATCAGTCGTGAGATCATCTTCATTATAATCGAATGGATCTGCATCTATCTTGCAAGGGATATAATACCCAAATGTTTTATTTCATGATTCAGATAGAGCACACACTTGTAAACAACTTTCTTATTTACTGCTGTTATTAAATATTTTTACTTCTCTTAGTATCTTTTTGTTGGAGAAACAGCAATGCACTACTGGATGCTAGGTGCATACATCTGGTGAGACAGACAGCAAATCTTTGCAGCTTTGTTGATGCAAGCGTATTAAGTCTTATTTTTGATACATTTCAAACTCGGATGTGTAATTGCTGCAGCGTGGTTCAGCAAATGTATTGAAACTGCTGATTTTCTAAATGTGGAAGCTTTGATAAATGGGGCCATTGAGTGAGCCAATGACAAGAGGCATATATGTGCAGTCATCATTAAGCAGCTTGCTCCCAGTAGTGCTTTGTGGCTCCTGAGCCTAGCTGTGCATGCTTTTCAATAAAGGATACAAAAAGAACAAAGCACAATTGATACTAGAAGTAATTAGACATTTGTGTAAATTCAAATGCTCTGTCTGAATCATGAAATCTTCAATTTACTGTTCGTTAACTTCTTTAACTTATTGATACTTAGGAGTTCCACTGTAATAGATACCAGAATTACAAATGCTATAAAACCTGGTTTGCAAGTATAGCTCCTCTTCCTAAGCATTGCATTTGTAATTATTGCTTTTCCGCATAGCTAGCAGTTATCTTTTGCTGTGCAAGATATCATGTATTGGCACAATTAAAGGGATATTAAGCAATAGATAAATGTTATATCATATTATTGAGGTTATTCACCGCCTCCCTCCATGTTGAAATCTATCTTTTACTCTTTTACTGCATTCTAATGCTGACGTGTTTGCACATGTGCAGTAACTCTCCTTCATATACCTGTATTTTAACATAGGTTCTATAATAGAAGCCACTATGAATAGAGGGAGGTGCATGAAATGTGATGTTTGGTGTCCCTTTAACACAACTATATATGTGAATGGCAGGAACACTCACTAACGAAAAGCTAGAAAAGATGTAAAATAGGCATCAATTTCGAACATGATCTTATCTGAAAATTGATGCTCCTCTGCAGCTTATTAAGTGCTGATGAATCCAACCCAATAACTCTAAGATGATCTACAAGTAACCATGGGACTTGTGCTGCAGTGAATGATTTGGTTTATCTGAAACTTTCTTAACGAATATTCTGAAAAATTGGCTTTTCAGAATATTTGTCTGCTGCCCTATTCTCTATTCGTTTTGCTTTAAACAAAACAGATACTGAATATTCATGGAACATTTACATTCATTTTCATAAAGAAATGTATTTTTTTTTGCTGAAGGTGAAAAGGTATTATATCTATATATATATAAATGTCTTAATATGTTTATGGGTGTATATATATATATATATGTATATACAGTATATATATATATATATATATATATATACAGTATATATATATATATATGTGTGTGTATATATGTATATACATGTGTATTTATGTATTTATATAAATACATATATGAACATGTATATAAATATATAGACATATATATGTACTTTGGAGTCCTTTCGACTCATATAACTTAAAACATAAAAAATTATTTTTATTCAATTTTTTTATTTTATGCTGTGTTTTACAGTGTATTTACTGTAAATATTTTACATCCCAATGTTCTTGACATAGTAGAAAGTTCTTAGTATTTTTAAATATATATTCCTACATATATGTATATATCTATACCTGTATATATTCAGATAGATATATAGGAATAGATATATTTTCTTTTAGAAAAAATAATTATATATATATATATATATATATATATATATTTAAAAATAAAAAGAACATTTTAATTGTAATATAAAAATGTGCATAACTACCTTCAGGTTTAGCATTGTAAATCTAACTCAGTGTCGGGGTATTGCGCAAAGCGTTAAGTGTTAGTTTTTTTTTTTTTTTTAAAGCGTGCTCTATTAAAATCTATGGGGAGAAAAAGTTAGTATGGTCGCAATATCCAAAGTCCTGAAGTTAGTGCACATCGAGTTTGCTTGCACACAAACAATTTACTTTCAACTTGTAATATGCACAATAACCCATGTGCATTAAAAGTTTACTTCCAGTGGGGTTCGTGCATGTGCATAAGCACTAAATAGCGTGCCATTTGTAATCTGGCCCTATGTAATCCCCTCCCCATCAATAAAAAAAACAAATCCTGATCTCATTTAGTTACATTAAAAATAAAAATATGTAAATAAATATATAAATCCCTTACTCATCCATCATATATGCTTTTCATGTAATTATATATAAACTAAATATTTGCTAACGTTGCAATATAACCCAGTGTGCATATGTGATAGACAAACACCCAATGTGATTAAATTGAATTAAAAGTTGTTTCTTTAGACAATAATGCGTAGATTCTATAATTGAGATTCCTGCATTAATGCTCCCTCTGCCCATGAGACCCATCTGTGTGCAGGTAGGACAGGTATGTCTGAGCATCTCACACTTTTCCATTCTCTCTCTTCTCCAGGGTACCATATTGTCACATTACATGTTTTGTAGCTTTTTGCTGCTCTCTCCTGAGGCAATTAGAATGATTAAGTGCAGATTTCTGTACGGTACATGGATAAACAACACTGCATGGCTGCAATAAACAGACGCACACCAACAATTACAGCATAAAACAGCTTTTTATCTTCATCATACCTTCACATATATATAAATATATATATATATATATATATATATATTGTATATATATATATATTTATTTTTTCTGTTTCTCTATTTTTTCTTTCTCTTTATGATATGTCTCTCTTTTTTCGAACAAATTCCTTGACTTTTTTCCAATAACTATTTACTTGTCATTATCTCACTTGTCTCCTTCAGTCTCCCATGGTCTCTCTCCCCTAGTTCCTTTGTCCAGTTACATTTCCCCTATAGCTGTGGAGTTATTTTACTCTTGGATTATCACCTGGACAGTGTAAAATTATCAAATTTCTAAGCTATTATACACTGCTAAAGATTGAATTCATGCACATTGAGATTTCTCCCTTTAAAGGGACAGTCAACACCAAAATTGTTATTGTTTAAAAAGATAATGCCTTTACTGCCTATTCACCAGCTTTGCACAACCAACATTGTTAGATTAATATACTTTATAATTTTTAAAACTCTAAATTTCTGCCTGTTACTAAGCCACTACAGACAGCCTTTTTATCACATGCTTTTTTATTTGCTTTTCACAACAGGAGACGGCTAGTTAATGTGGGCCATATAAATAACATTGTGCTCACTCCTGTGAAGTTGTGCACACTGCACAACACAGCACTAATTGGCTAAAATGCAAGTAAATAGATAATAAATCAAAAGGAGTGTGATAATGGGGCTGTCAGAAGAGACTTAGATACAAGGTAATCACAGGTAGAAATCAGAGGTAAAAAGTATATTGATAAAACCATGTTGACTGTGCAAAACTGGGGAATGGGTAATAAAGAGATTATCTATCTTTTTAACAATACAAATTTTGGAGTTGACTGTCCCTTTAATGGTGTGAATCCCCTCTTTCACATTAGGGGGCCAAATTGTCAAGCCCCGAATTGAGCTTGATGCCCCTTTTTCCGCACAAGCCTTCAGGCTCGCCAGAAAAAAAAAGTTATGAAGCAGCAGTCTAAAGACCACTGCTCCATAACTGGTCCACCTGCTCTGAGACTGCGGACATCAATCCGTCTGATCCTATATGTTCGGGCTGATTGACACCCCCTGCTAGCGGCGAATCTGCAGGGGGCGGCATTGCACAAGCAGTTCACAAGATTGAGATTACTGCTTGTGAAATGATACGCTGTCGGCGTTCATTGATGTGCGGCGGACATGATATGCTACATCGTATCATGTCCGCTCACACTTTCATAAATCGGCCCCTATGTGTCATTTCAACCTTAGATATCATGGGGCCTATCTATCAAGCTCCGAATGGAGCTTGATGCCCCGTGTTTCTGGCGAGCCTGCAGGCTCGCCAGAAACAGCAGTTATGAAGCAGCGGTCACAAAGACCTCTGCTCCATAACCTCAACCCGATCGAGTACGATCGGGTTGATTGACACCCCCCTGCTGGCAGCTGATTGGCCGCGAGTCTGCAGGGGGCGGCGTTGCACCAGCAGTTCTTGTGAGCTGCTGGTGCAATGCTGAATACGGAGAGCGTATTGCTCTCCGTATTCAGCAAGGTCTGGCGGACCTGATCCGCACTGTCGGATCAGGTCCGCCAGACTTTGGTAAATAGAGGCCCATATGTAAAAACTGCAAAAAAGAGGAAGCTCCCTAAAAACATAATTTATGCTTACCTGATAAATTCCTTTCTCCTGTAGTGTAGTCAGTCCACGGGTCATCCATTACTTATGGAATATATCTCTTCCTAACAGGAAACTGCAAGAGAATTACCCAGCAGAGCTGCTATATAGCTCCTCCCCTCACATATCATACTCAGTCATTTGACCAAAGCAGACGAGAAAGGAGGAACCATAGGGTACAGTGGTGACTGGAGTTTAATTAAAATTTAGACCTGCCGTAAAAACAGGGCGGGCCGTGGACTGGCTACACTACAGGAGAAAGGAATTTATCAGGTAAGCATAAATTATGTTTTCTCCTGTTAAGTGTAGTCAGTCAACGGGTCATCCATTACTTATGGAATACCAATACCAAAGCTAAAGTACACGGATGAAGGGAGGGACAAGGCAGGAACATTAAACAGAAGGAACCACTGCCTGAAGTACCTTTCTCCCAAAAATAGCCTCCGACGAAGCAAAAGTGTCAAATTTGTAAAATTTTGAAAAAGTGTGAAGCGAAGACCAAGTCGCAGCCTTGCAAATCTGTTCAACAGAGGCCTCATTTTTAAAGGCCCAGGTGGAAGCCACAGCTCTAGTAGAATGAGCTGTAATCCTTTCAGGAGGCTGCTGTCCAGCAGTCTCATAGGCTAAGCGTATTATGCTACGAAGCCAAAAAGAGAGAGAGGTAGCCGAAGCCTTTTGACCTCTCCTCTGTCCAGAGTAAACGACAAACAGGGAAGAAGTTTGACGAAAATCCTTAGTTGCCTGCAAATAGAATTTCAGGGCACGGACTACGTCCAGATTATGCAAAAGTCGTTCCTTCTTTGAAGAAGGGTTAGGACACAGAGATGGAACAACAATCTCTTGATTGATATTCCTGTTAGTAACTACCTTAGGTAAGAACCCAGGTTTAGTACGCAGGACTACCTTGTCTGAATGAAAAATCAGATAAGGAGAATCACAATGTAAGGCAGATAACTCAGAGACTCTTCGAGCCGAGGAAATAGCCATCAAAAACAGAACTTTCCAAGATAACAGCTTGATATCAATGGAATGAAGGGGTTCAAATGGAACGCCTTGAAGAACATTAAGAACTAAGTTTAAGCTCCACGGCGGAGCAACAGACTTAAACACAGGCTTAATCCTAGTTAAAGCCTGACAGAAAGCCTGAACGTCTGGAACTTCAGCCAGACATTTGTGTAGAAGAATAGACAGAGCAGAAATCTGTCCCTTTAACGAACTAGTAGATAAGCCCTTTTCTAAACCCTCTTGTAGGAAGGACAATATCCTAGGAATCCTAACCTTACTCCATGAGTAACTCTTGGATTCGCACCAATGTAAATATTTACGCCATATCTTATGGTAAATTTTTCTGGTAACAGGCTTCCTAGCTTGTATTAAGGTATCAATAACCGACTCCGAGAAGCCACGCTTTGATAGAATCAAGCGTTCAATCTCCATGCAGTCAGCCTCAGAGAAATTAGATTTGGATGTTTGAAAGGACCCTGAATTAGAAGGTCCTGTCTCAGAGGCAGAGACCACGGTGGACAGGACGACATGTCCACTAGGTCTGCATACCAGGTCCTGCGGGGCCACGCAGGCGCTATCAGAATCACTGAAGCTCTCTCCTGTTTGATCTTGGCAATCAAACGAGGAAGCATCGGGAATGGTGGAAACACATAAGCCATGTTGAAGACCCAAGGGGCTGTCAGAGCATCTATCAGCACCGCTCCCGGGTCCCTGGACCTGGATCCGTAACAAGGAAGCTTGGTGTTCTGACGAGACGCCATGAGATCCAGATCTGGTTTGCCCCAACGACGAATCAGTTGAGCAAAGACCTCCGGATGAAGCTCCCACTCCCCCGGATGAAAAGTCTGGCGACTTAGAAAATCCGCCTCCCAGTTCTCCACGCCTGGGATGTAGATCGCTGACAGGTGGCAAGAGTGAGACTCTGCCCAGCGAATTATCTTTGAGACTTCCAACATCGCTAGGGAACTTCTGGTTCCCCCTTGATGGTTGATGTAAGCCACAGTCGTGATGTTGTCCGACTGAAATCTGATGAACCTCAGAGTTGCTAACTGAGGCCAAGCTAGGAGAGCATTGAATATTCCTCTTAACTCCAGAATATTTATTGGGAGGAGTTTCTCCTCCTGAGTCCATAATCCCTGAGCTTTCAGGGAATTCCAGACTGCTCCCCAGCCTAGAAGGCTGGCGTCTGTTGTTACAATCGTCCAATCTGGCCTGCGAAAGGTCATCCCCTTGGACAGATGTGGCCGAGAAAGCCACCATAGAAGAGAATCTCTGGTCTCTTGATCCAGATTTAGTAGGGGGGACAAATCTGAGTAATCCCCGTTCCACTGACTTAGCATGCACAATTGCAGCGGTCTGAGATGCAGGCGCGCAAATGGTACTATGTCCATTGCCGCTACCATTAAGCCGATTACTTCCATGCACTGAGCTACTGACGGGTGTGGAATGGAGTGAAGGACACGGCAAGCATTTAGAAGTTTTAATAACCTGGCCTCTGTCAGGTAAATTTTCATCTCTACAGAATCTATAAGAGTCCCTAGAAAGGGAACTCTTGTAAGTGGTAATAGAGAACTCTTTTCCACGTTCACCTTCCACCCATGCGACCTCAGAAATGCCAGAACTATCTCTGTATGAGACTTGGCAGTTTGAAAACTTGACGCTTGTATCAGAATGTCTTCTAGGTACGGAGTCACCGCTATGCCTCGCGGTCTTAGTACCGCCAGAAGTGATCCTAGAATTTTTGTAAAGATTCTTGGAGCCGTAGCTAATCCGAAGGGAAGAGCTACAAACTGGTAATGCCTGTCTAGGAAGGCAAATCTCAGATACCGGTAATGGTCCTTGTGAATCGGTATGTGAAGGTAGGCATCCTTTAGATCCACTGTGGTCATGTACTGACCCTCTTGGATCATGGGAAGGATGGTTCGAATAGTTTCCATTTTGAATGATGGAACTCTTAGAAATTTGTTTAGGATTTTTAAGTCCAAGATTGGCCTGAAGGTTCCCTCTTTCTTGGGAACCACAAATAGGTTTGAATAGAATCCCTGCCCGTGTTCCATCCGCGGAACTGGGTGGATTACCCCCATTAGTAAGAGGTCTTGTAAACAGCGTAGAAATGCCTCTTTCTTTATTTGGTTTGCTGATAACCTTGAAAGATGAAATCTCCCCCGTGGAGGAGAAGTTTTGAAGTCCAGGAGATATCCCTGAGATATGATCTCCAACGCCCAGGGATCCTGGACATCTCTTGCCCAAGCCTGGGTGAAGAGAGAAAGTCTGCCCCCCACTAGATCCGTTTCCGGATAGGGGGCCCTCTCTTCATGCTGTTTTGGGGGCAGCAGCAGGTTTCTTGGCCTGCTTGCCCCTGTTCCAGGACTGGTTAACTTTCCAGCCCTGTCTGTAACGAGCAACAGCTCCTTCCTGTTTTGGAGCGGAGGAAGTTGATGCTGCTCCTGCCTTGAAGTTACGAAAGGCATGAAAATTAGACTGTTTGGCCTTTGATTTGGCCCTGTCCTGAGGTAGAGCATGGCCCTTACCTCCCGTAATGTCAGCAATAATTTCTTTCAAGCCGGGCCCGAATAAGGTCTGCCCTTTGAAAGGAATATTAAGCAATTTAGATTTAGAAGTCACGTCAGCTGACCAGGATTTAAGCCATAGCGCTCTGCGCGCTTGGATGGCGAATCCGGAGTTCTTAGCCGTAAGTTTGGTTAAATGCACAACGGCATCAGAAACAAATGCGTTAGCTAGCTTAAGTGTCTTAAGCTTGTTGATTATTTCATCCAATGGAGCTGAGCGAATGGCCTCTTCTAGAGACTCAAATCAGAATGCTGCCGCAGCAGTGACAGGCGCAATGCATGCGAGGGGCTGTAAAATAAAACCTTGTTGAACAAACATTTTCTTAAGGTAACCCACTAATTTTTTATCCATTGGATCTGAAAAGGCACAACTATCCTCCACCGGGATAGTGGTACGCTTAGCTAAAGTAGAAACTGCTCCCTCCACCTTAGGGACCGTCTGCCATAAGTCTCGTGTGGTGGCGTCAATAGGAAACATTTTCCTAAATATGGGAGGAGGGGTAAAAGGCACACCCGGTCTATCCCACTCCTTGCTAATAATCTCTGTAAGCCTTTTTGGTATAGGAAATACGTCAGTACACACCGGTACCGCATAGTATCTATCCAACCTACATAATTTCTCTGGAATTGCAACCGTGTTACAATCATTCAGAGCCGCTAATACCTCCCCTTGCAATGTGCGGAGGTTCTCTAGCTTAAATTTAAAATTGGAAATCTCTGAATCCAGTCTCCCTGGATCAGATCCGTCACCCACAGAATGAAGCTCTCCGTCCTCACGTTCTGCAAACTGTGACGCAGTATCTGACATGGCTCTCATCTCATCCGCGTGCTCTATCCTTAACCCAGAGCTATCGCGCTTGCCTCTTAATTCTGGCAACTTAGATAATACTTCTGTCATAACAGTAGCCATGTCTTGCAAAGTGATTTGTAAGGGCCTCCCTGATGTACTTGGCGCCACAAAATCACGCACCTCCTGAGCGGGAGGTGAAGGTACTGACACGTGAGGAGAGTTAGTCGGCATAACTTCCCCCTCGTCGTCTGGTGATAATTTCTTTACATGTAAAGATTGACTTTTATTTAGAGTAGCATCAATGCAATTAGTACACGAATTTCTATTGGGCTCCACATTGGCCTTTAAACATAGTGAACAAAGAGATTCATCTGAGTCAGACATGTTTAAACAAACTAGCAATGAGACTAGCAAACTTGGAAATACTTTTCAAAATTAATTTACAAGCAATATAAAAAACGTTACTGTGCCTTTAAGAAGCACAGAAAAACTGACACAGTTGAAATAACAATGACCAAAATAGTTATAGCAACCAAATTTTCACAGTAAATGTATTAAGTTAGCAAAGGATTGCACCCACCAGCAAATGGATGATTAACCCCTTAGTACCCAAAAATGGATAACAATTATATAATTAACGTTTTTCTCACAGTCAAATACACTGTCACAGGACTGCTGTGCCTGATTACCTCCCTCAAAATGGATTTTGAAGACCCCTGAGCTCTCTAGAGACGATCTGGATCATGGAGGATGAAGTAGAGAGATTGTGACTGAATTTTTACTGCGCAAAAAAGCGCTAAAATAGGCCCCTCCCACTCATATTACAACAGTGGGGAAGCTCAGAAACTGTTTCTATGCAGAAAACAAAAATGGCCATGTGGTAAAAATCATGCCCTAATAAGTTTTATCACCAAGTACCTCACAAAAACGATTAACAAGCCAGTAAACGTTTTTGAAAGTTATGTATTATTATTAATAAGCCTGCTACCAGTCGTTTTTACTGCAGTTAAGGCTCATACATTATTTCAGTATTAACAGTATTTTCAGAGTCAATTCCATTCCTTAGAAAAATACATTCAGTGTACACACACACACACACATCAGCCTGATACCAGTCACTATCACTGCATTTAAGGCTGAACTTACTTTACAATGGTATCAGCAGTATTTTCTCAGTCAATTCCATTCCTCAGAAAATAAATTACTGCACATACCTCATTTGTTGCAGGGGAGCCCTGCATGCTATTCCCCTTCTCTGAAGTTACCTCACTCCTCAGATGAGAAACAGCCAGTGGATCTTAGTTACGTCTGCTAAGACCATAGAAAAAAACCCAGGCAGATTCTTCTTCTAATGCTGCCTGAGAATAAACAGCACACTCTGGTGCCATTTAAAAATAACAAACTTTTGATTGTAGAAATAAACTAAGTTAAAAAACACCACAGATCTCTCACAGCTTCCTTTTTTAGTTAGGCTGCAAGAGAATGACTGAGTATGATATGTGAGGGGAGGAGCTATATAGCAGCTCTGCTGGGTAATTCTCTTGCAGTTTCCTGTTAGGAAGAGATATATTCCATAAGTAATGGATGACCCGTGGACTGACTAAACTTAACAGGAGAAACTATGTTTTTTTCTCTGCAAATTTTCTCTGTATGATACACCTAATTCAAAATCTAACAAAATCCTCTTTCAAATGAGGTATAACATTGTTCCTCTAGCTATCACATGGTTGATGAATTATGATTACTATCGTACCCAGTAGGCAATATACTCATAAATAAATAATAGATAATGGTCAAGAAGACCAAACATCTATTTTCTTTATAACGAAAGCAAACACACAGTTGAGAACTCACATTCTAAAGAACCAATACTCTTTCCTGCAAATGATGGGTCTCATGACTCTTCAGATATTAAATAATTATTGTAAAATGGTCATTGCTTTTCATGCTAGATACTTGCTTTATAGTAAAAATGGAGTGGGTGTTAAACTGGTCGCCACACTAAGCCTTCTAATAGCGTGACTGGAGCTCAGTGAAGAAGAGGAGGAAGTTAACATCTATCCAGCGCACTAAAGGTAAGTATAACGCCACAGGTGAAATTTTTTACCTGTAGCTTTGGAACATTTATATTAGTTTAGAAAATGTTCTACAAATATTCAGTATTGGTATTGTTTAAAACAAGACAAATACCGAATAGTACAGCCAAGGAATATTCTGGGAAAGGAATTTACCCAAATATTCGTTATGAAAGATTTTTTGGCGATGCACATCTCTATTATATATAGAATTGACAGGAAGTGAATGTGTTTTCAAGAGAAAGATTTATAAAGAGACTGGTTTGTTTATATAAAGTAAGCAGCATCTGGATTTGGCTTTGACTCACACCAGCTAATGTATTTATGTCCTGTCCCTCACTCCTTTTCATACTCCCTTCCTCTGTACCTCTCTCCCTTTCTGCTTTCCTTATCTGCCCTCCTCCTCCTTCCCCCACAATGTTACATGCACATTTTTATAGTCATATGAAAACAGCTGAGACCTGGGGATGTTGTTTGTTTTTTCCCCCAGAAATTAATCTAAACATAAATTAACTGGTAGAAAAGCAAACCGTGCAAGATAATCTCATTATGTATCCCACATCTTCATCAGCATGTATCATGCCTCATTTATATCATGTCACCTTCCCAATAGATTCTGCCTTATGAATTGACCACTATGTCTGCAGACTGTCCTTTCACCTTTTGTCTCAAGCTTTACACTGATTCTCATACATTAAAAAACCAGATCCTCAGTATTTCTGCATCATTGTATATAAATTATTGGTTGTTGTTTGTTTCAATATGTCTAATATTACGGATTTTCTGCTAATACAGAGTTGCAAGACATGACTGAAATCTGTAATTAAAGAGTTAGACAAACTGGGGATACTAAATGAATGGGAAAACCTCAAAACATATACAGTATATGCACCCACCACATATATTATCGCGCTACAAACCCACACCCTTCAGTGGATTCCACCTTGGTGGTTTCTTTATTGTTAATTTTTTTACACATTTGTGTAACACTGGTGCACACCACACTTTGGAACTATCACCTTTGGGATACAGCTAAGGTTGCTACTTCAGCTATGTTTTCCAGGATACTTATGAGTTACACATGCTGCAGGGTGTGCAGGGAGGAACATGTATTGTGTTTCTTGACAGCACTATTCATATTCCTCCCTGCACACCCTGCAGCATGTGTAACTTATAAGTGTTCTGTATTTTAAGGGATGGGTGGCAACCCTAGATACAGCACTTCTCACTTAAAGGGACAGTCTACACCAGAATTTTTATTGTTTAAAAAGATAGATAATCACTTTATTACCCATTCCCCAGTTTTGCATAACCAACACAGTTATATTAAAGTGCCAGTAAACCCACAAAATAATGTTATATAATTCTGCACATAGTGCAGAATTATATAACATCAGCTTAGCGCAAACTTTGTACCTTAAAAGATTAAAGTGAAAAAATGCTACGAAATTTACTTTCACAGTACGCCGCTCCTGACTCTACTGAGCGGGTCTGTTTGTTTCCCCTAAGCTCTATTCACAGACAGCCCGATTGCGCCATTAAACTCAATGTAACTCGCACCCGCTCTGGTCTGGTAGCAGGAGCCAGTTACATTGAGTTTAATGGAGTGATCGGGCTGGCTGTTAATAGACTCCTAAATAACTCCACGGGACTGAGCACAATGTTATCTATATGGCACACACAAACTAGTACTGACTAACTGACATTTTGAGCTTTTCAAAAATACCACCAAGAGAACAAAGCAAATTTAATGATAAAAGTCATTTGGAAAGTTGTTTAGAATTGCATGCCCTATCTGAATCATGAAAGTTTAATTTTGACTAGACTGTCCCTTTAACATGGAGGAGGAAACGACAACTGAAACAGAACCTGCTCTGGAAACTCAAGGTCAGGAGGTGATTACAAAAACCTTCACATACACAGCTGAGGATGCCCTAAGGATCCTGGTGGATGCCACAGAGGAAGAAGAACAGCATACGGGTGAGTCCCCACAAACTTTGTATAACCACATTATTAAAATTAAAAAAAGAGAGACTGATCTAGAGCTACACACGATTTATTTGTCCAAATACTACCGTAAAAAACATATCCCTAGGGGCTTCAGGATAAAGACTATGTCCACAATAGGCAGAAATAACACAACATTCTGCCAAAGATGGTGCCAAATACTGAACAAGTGTTCTTTGGACCTAGTTTTACTTGTAATTGAAGAATGTACCACTCTGCTCACTACTGTAAGAGAGGAAATAAATTACTTTAACACACATAAGGTGATAATTCTCAATAAAGATCACAATCCCAAGTGGATAGAGAAACTCACCAAACAGGTTATTGACTATAAGAGGGAGCTGGTAGCATTTAAGAACCAGAAAATCACAACAGTAGAAGCTGATTACAAAGATAAAAGGGTGTTTAGTTGGACACAGGGCAACACATACAGGAAGCCATAGAGACAGAGGCAAACTCGCCAGTACAGATCAAGATTTTTAAATACTGTGGATAGTAGCTCTGGATCAGACACAGATATAGGATCTTACCCCTCCACCCAGGACAACCAGGGCTCAGCACACTCCAGCACCTCTTTTTTTAGGGGGGATGACAAGATCAGGAGGAAACATAAGAAGCCGCGGCCGCTCCTGAGTAGGTGGAACTATTGCGGGAGGCAAGCCCCCACTCCCACCCAGGTAGCAGGAACGGACATAGTAATCAACATCAGTGATAGACAATTAACTGATGTTGAAAGAGGATTTCTCAACAAGGGACTAACCTTTATTCCCTCTTTTAAGAGTCATTCGTTTGACACCTATTTGGACATTCAGAAATTTCAAAGGAACCTCAAACTGAAGGAGCATTTTGGGGATAACGTGAACACCCAGGATATCAAGTTCTTTAAACCAAAGTGCAAGTTTGAACCCCTTAATGCCAGTGCAAGCATCATGACCTACACAGGACTCATAGCTGCTGACTCAAAACAAAAACAACAGGACTCTCGGAGGCCGTATCTTACCCCCACTAAGAGACAAGCTCTGAAAGCTCTTGCCACAGACCATAACAATCGTGGTTATAAACTACAAGCACTACAATGACGAGATCCATACACAACTTGGCGACCAGAAGGTATACCGACAACTGCCCCAGAACCCCACTTGGATCTTTAAAGAAAGAATAGATGAAACCTTGATTGAGGACTTCATAATGGGGTGGGTAACGAAGGATTAACTATTATTCCTACATGTTAAAAACCCCATTCACCCGATACTATATACGCTCCCCAAAATACATAAATATCTAAAATGTCCCCCTGGGAGACCCATTGTATCAGCTCAGGGCACACTCTTACAGCCTCTGGCACAATACATGGATGCACAATTACAACCGCTGGTGATAGGATTGAAATCATACTTGAAGGACTCAGGTGAGCTCATTAAAGAACTTAAAACCATTGAGGACATTGAAGAATCTGACTTGCTAGTCACAATGGACGTTAATATCTTATACACTGTAATACCGCATGTGGATGGATTACATACTATACAGGCTGTCCTGCATCGATATCCATACATTGACCCACCAACAGCTTTCTTGCTTAAACTTCTTTTTTTTTTTTTTTTTTCTTAATAATCAAGTAAATTTATTTAGTTATGTTTTGGGGATTGCTCCCCTTCATCATTGTGTTTTTTGTGTTCCTAGTCTGGGATCAGATTAATATTTTGCAATATTATTATTTTTTTTATATACTTTATTTATATCCAACACTGTATACAGAGTCACAAGAGTAAGAGAAAAAAAAAGAAAATACATATAAATACGCCACGCAGGGCTTAATATCATACATTGAGTGAAAATCAAACATATTCTAAAAAACAAAGCAATAAACCTAAATCATATTAATATACTTTCCTTTTATGTTACTTGAATAATCAATAATTTTCACTCAAGACATATTTGTACACAGAGTTGGGATTTTCATAATTTTTATAGTATAACTGAACCAAAATAATAAAAAAAAGAAAAAAAAAAAAAAAAAAAAGAAAAAGAATGGAGATCAGAACGTCTCCCTGTTCCTCCCTCCCTCTTCTCTCTCCACCCTACTTAAGTATTACCTTTGTTCACTATTCATGTAAATCTCTAAATTTGTACCTCAGAAGCATGCGTTATCCATGAATAGGGGAATAATTCTAGTATAACCATTTCAGCAAAACTATTAGATGATAAAAAAGGCCGTATTATCTGTTTTTGTATAGATAGAGGATAGCACTTTATAATACTATACCAATTATATAAAAATGTCTTGATTCTTTTTTCTGAGGAATCTTGAAGATGGTAAGCTTCAAAACTTATCTGTTCCTGGATAGTCTGCATAACCTCAGTAACCGAAGGTCCTCTACTTGCTTTCCAATTCTTCAGTATACACTGTTTTACTGCCATTATCATTATATTGAAAGAATATATCCAGCTATTGTTTTGATCACTAGAATTCATTAATAGAATAATATCCTGAAACGTGAAAGGGACAGTCATCTTATGAGTAATATTAAACCAATATCCAATCTTTGACCACAACTGATTAATCTTAGGGCAGGCCCAAAACATATGAAATAAATCTGCTTCAAAATAAGAACATCTTGGGCATCCCGCGGACCTAGTTCCATAGAATCTAGCCAATTTAGCAGGGTGTAAATAATAGTTATTCAACAGCTTCATGTGAGATTCTCTCCAACTCGATGGGATTTTACTTTTATCTAGAGTATTAAAGCTTTGTCTAATTTGATCCTGATCTAGATCTGGAATGGTTGGAATCCAAAAACTACAGATCCTGTCAATATATCCTTGTGATTGTTTTGAGAGCATAATATCATATATTAATGAGATTGATGTAGACCCTGCAGTAAATTTTTGTATTAAGATCCTAACATCAGACCACGCAATGGCCAAAGGGAACGTCCATTTCTGGGCGTTAACAAAATGCCGTAGCTGGAAAAAAGCAAATAAATCCATTCTAGGAAGATTAAATCGTGAGAAAAGCTCCTCTCCTGGTAACACTTGACCCTCTAAATCTAACGTTTGGTAGATTAACCTTAAACCTTTCTCTGACCAAGACTGAAAAGCTTTCTGATTAATACCTGGAGAAAATAATGGATTACCCTGTATAGGACAGAATTCTGAAAAAGTAAAATCTAACCCTACTTTTATACAAAATTTATGCCAGGCAAAAACTACATTCTGAAATGACAAAAGAGAAACAATATTGCCAGGTAGCTGGCGCGATTTACAATGTAAAAGTGCTGTTAATTCAAAAGGATGTATCAAAAAAACCTCTTCTTCGTAGGTAGAATATAAATTTGTTCTAGCTATCCAATCAATTGCAACTTTCACCATTGCTGCGATGTTGTATAATTTAACATCTGGAAGTGCTAGACCCCCAAACCCCGGCTTCTGCATTAACCTTGACAAGCAAATACAAGGTTTTTTATTTTGCCAGATAAATAGTGAAAAATAGCGATATAATTTCTTTAAATCGCTACTAGATATAAATAGCGGTAGATTCTGTAATGGATA
Source organism: Bombina bombina (assembly GCF_027579735.1). Taxonomy (NCBI): domain Eukaryota; kingdom Metazoa; phylum Chordata; class Amphibia; order Anura; family Bombinatoridae; genus Bombina; species Bombina bombina. The sequence goes on along the minus strand of NC_069499.1, from coordinate 989,505,008 downwards.
TAACAGACGTGGGAATATAATAGTTTTAATTAATTTAACCCTTGCCGTTAATGATAAAGGGAAAAAAGTCCATAGTTGTAGATCTATCTTAATTTTTTGAAATAGAGACCTATAATTATCAGCATACCAATGCCCAGGGTTTTTATGTAACATCAATCCCAGGTATTTAATAGTATCTACTTCTTTGAAAGTATTAATATAAGTTCCAGGGACTGTCTTTCCAATAATCATTAATTCACTTTTATCAGTATTAACTCGATAACCTGAGAATGAGCCAAATTCTTCCAGTAGATAGATCAAATTAGGGATAGATTGCTGCAAATTTTCTAAAAAAAGCAAAATATCATCTGCATATAATAATATATTTAAGCGAAATGGACCTATTAATATCCCCAGTAAACAATTCCTGACCCGGATCGCAAATGGCTCTAACGCTAAGTTAAACAATAGCGGCGACAATGGGCAACCTTGCCTTGTACCTCGCTGTAATGTTACCTTAGGGGAAACAGTTCCATTAATCAATATGTGTGATACAGGTTTTGAGTATATTTTATGTATAAATTGCACAAAATTCCCCCTAATACCAAATTTTCCCAATGATACAAATAAATGCTCCCATACTATAGAGTCAAATGCTTTGGCCGCGTCCAGGGTTAAGACCGCCATATCATATCCTCTATTTCTTTTAAATTAGTGCTCATTATTCCAAGCATAATCAAGAAAAGTTGTTAATTTTCTTACGGCTAGATTTGGAGTTTTGTCGGTAACGACCCGAAAAACTAACGCCAGCTTTTCTCTGGCCGCACCATAAAAATAACTCTGGTATTGAGAGACCACATAAAGGCTGCGTTAGGCTCCAAAAAAGGAGCGTAGAGCATTTTTAACGCAGCTTCAACTCTCGATACCAGAGTTGCTTACGGACGCGGCCAGCCTCAAAAACGTGCTCATGCACGATTCCCCCATAGGAAACAATGGGGCTGTTTGAGCTGAAAAAAAACCAAACACCTGCAAAAAAGCCGCGTTCAGCTCCTAACGCAGCCCCATTGTTTGCTATGCGGTAACCCTTCCTACGTCTGCACTTAACACTCTAACATGTACCCCGAGTCTAAACACCCCTAACCTTACACTTATTAACCCCTAATCTGCTGCCCCCGCTATCGCTGACCCCTGCATATTATTATTAACCCCTAATCTGCCGCTCCGTAAACCGCCGCTACTTACATTATCCTTATGTACCCCTAATCTGCTGCCCTAACATCGCCGACCCCTATATTATATTTATTAACCCCTAATCTGCCCCCCACAACGTCGCCTCCACCTGCCTACACTTATTAACCCCTACTCTGCTGACCGGACCTGAGCGCTACTATAATAAAGTTATTAACCCCTAATCCGCCTCACTAACCCTATCATAAATAGTATTAACCCCTAATCTGCCCTCCCTAACATCGCCGACACCTAACTTCAAACATTAACCCCTAATCTGCCGACTGGAGCTCACCGCTATTCTAATAAATGTATTAACCCCTAAAGCTAAGTCTAACCCTAACACTAACACCCCTTAAATTAAATATAATTTAAATCTAACGAAATTAATTAACTCTTATTAAATAAATTATTCCTATTTAAAGCTAAATACTTACCTGTAAAATAAATCCTAATATAGCTACAATATAAATTATAATTATATTATAGCTATTTTAGGATTTATATTTATTTTACAGGTAACTTTGTATTTATTTTAACCAGGTACAATAGCTATTAAATAGTTAAGAACTATTTAATAGCTAAAATAGTTAAAATAATTACAAATTTACCTGTAAAAGAAATCCTAACCTAAGTTACAATTAAACCTAACACTAGACTATCAATAAATTAATTAAATAAACTACCTACAATTACCTACAATTAACCTAACACTACACTATCAATAAATTAATTAAATACAATTGCTACAAATAAATACAATTAAATAAACTAGCTAAAGTACAAAAAATAAAAAAGAACTAAGTTACAAAAAATAAAAAAATATTTACAAACATAAGAAAAATATTACAACAATTTTAAACTAATTACACCTACTCTAAGCCCCCTAATAAAATAACAAAGCCCCCCAAAATAAAAAAAATGCCCTACCCTATTCTAAATTACTAAAGTTCAAAGCTCTTTTACCTTACCAGCCCTGAACAGGGCCCTTTGCGGGGCATGCCCCAAGAAATACAGCTCTTTTGCCTGTAAAAAAAAAATACAATACCCAAGCCCCCCAACATTACAACCCACCACCCACATACCCCTAATCTAACCCAAACCCCCCTTAAATAAACTAACACTAAGCCCCTGAAGATCAGCCAATCAGCCAATCAGAATCAAGTTCAATCCGATTGGCTGATCCAATCAGCCAATCAGATTGAGCTTGCATTCTATTGGCTGATCGGAACAGCCAATAGAATGTGAGCTCAATCTGATTGGCTGATCGGATCAGCCAATCGGATTGAACTTGATTCTGATTGGCTGATTCCATCAGCCAATCAGAATATTCCTACCATAATTCCGATTGGCTGATAGAATCCTATCATCCAATCGGAATTCGAGGGACGCCATCTTGGATGACGTCATTTAAAGGAACCGTCATTCGTCGTTCAGTCGTCGGCCAGGATGGATGTTCCGCGGTGGAGGTCTTCAGGATGCTGCCGCTTCGCTCCGGATGGATGCCGCTTGGATGAAGACTTCAATCGGATGGAAGACCTCTTCTGCCCCGCTTGGATGAAGACTTCAGCCGGATCATGGACCTCTTCAGCCCCCCGCTTGGGCTTGGATCAGGACATCGGAGGAGCTCTTCTGGACGGATCGGTGTGATACCCGGTGAGTTGAAGACAAGGTAGGATGATCTTCAGGGGCTTAGTGTTAGGTTTATTTAAGGGGGGTTTGGGTTAGATTAGGGGTATGTGGGTGGTGGGTTGTAATGTTGGGGGGCTTGGGTATTGTATTTTTTTTTTTACAGGCAAAAGAGCTGTATTTCTTGGGGCATGCCCCGCAAAGGGCCCTGTTCAGGGCTGGTAAGGTAAAAGAGCTTTGAACTTTAGTAATTTAGAATAGGGTAGGGCATTTTTTATTTTGGGGGTTTTGTTATTTTATTAGGGGGCTTAGAGTAGGTGTAATTAGTTTAAAATTGTTGTAATATTTTTCTTATGTTTGTAAATATTTTTTTATTTTTTGTAACTTAGTTCTTTTTTATTTTTTGTACTTTAGCTAGTCTATTTAATTGTATTTATTTGTAGCAATTGTATTTAATTAATTTATTGATAGTGTAGTGTTAGGTTAATTGTAGGTAATTGTAGGTAGTTTATTTAATTAATTTATTGATAGTCTAGTGTTAGGTTTAATTGTAACTTAGGTTAGGATTTCTTTTACAGGTAAATTTGTAATTATTTTAACTATTTTAGCTATTAAATAGTTCTTAACTATTTAATAGCTATTGTACCTGGTTAAAATAAATACAAAGTTACCTGTAAAATAAATATAAATCCTAAAATAGCTATAATATAATTATAATTTATATTGTAGCTATATTAGGATTTATTTTACAGGTAAGTATTTAGCTTTAAATAGGAATAATTTATTTAATAAGAGTTAATTAATTTCGTTACATTTAAATTATATTTAATTTAGGGGGTGTTAGTGTTAGGGTTAGACTTAGCTTTAGGGGTTAATACATTTATTAGAATAGCGGTGAGCTCCAGTCGGCAGATTAGGGGTTAATGTTTGAAGTTAGGTGTCGGCGATGTTAGGGAGGGCAGATTAGGGGTTAATACTATTTATGATAGGGTTAGTGAGGCGGATTAGGGGTTAATAACTTTATTATAGTAGCGCTCAGGTCTGGTCAGCAGATTAGGGGTTAATAAGTGTAGGCAGGTGGAGGCGACGTTGAGGGGGGCAGATTAGGGGTTAATAAATATAATATAGGGGTCGGCGGTGTTAGGGGCAGCAGATTAGGGGTATATAAGGATAACGTAGGTGGCGGCGCTTTGCGGTCGGCAGATTAGGGGTTAATAAGTGTAGGTAGGTGGAGGCGACATTGTGGGGGGCAGATTAGGGGTTAATAAATATAATATAGGGGTCGGCGGTGTTAGGGGCAGCAGATTAGGGGTACATAAGGATAACGTAGGTGGCGGCACTTTGCGGTCGGCAGATTAGGGGTTAATAAGTGTAGGTAGGTGGAGGCGACGTTGAGGGGGGCAGATTAGGGGTTAATAAATATAATATAGGGGTCGGCGGTGTTAGGGGCAGCAGATTAGGGGTACATAGGGATAACGTAGGTGGCGGCGCTTTGCGGTCGGCAGATTAGGGGTTAATAAGTGTAGGTAGGTGGAGGCGACGTTGTGGGGGGCAGGTTAGGGGTTAATAAATATAATACAGGGGTCGGCGGTGTTAGGGGCAGCAGATTAGGGGTACATAAGGATAACGTAGGTGGCTGTCGGCAGATTAGGGGTTAAAAAAAATTATTCGAGTGTCGGCGATGTGGGGGGACCTCGGTTTAGGGGTACATAGGTAGTTTATGGGTGTTAGTGTACTTTAGAGTACAGCAGTTAAGAGCTTTATAAACCGGCGTTAGCCCAGAAAGCTCTTAACTACTGACTTTTTTCCTGCGGCTGGAGTTTTGTCGTTAGATGTCTAACGCTCACTTCAGAAACGACTCTAAATACCGGAGTTAGAAAGATCCCATTGAAAAGATAGGATACGCAATTGACATAAGGGGATCTGCGGTATGGAAAAGTCGCGGCTGAAAAGTGAGCGTTAGACCCTTTCCTGACTGACTCCAAATACCGGCGGTAGCCTAAAACCAGCGTTAGGAGCCTCTAACGCTGGTTTTCACAGCTAACGCCAAACTCCAAATCTAGGTCTTATATTGTTACATGAATTCCTATTACTCATGAACCCAACCTGATCTGGATGGATGAGTTCTTGCATGCACTTTGATAATCTATTAGCTAAGATACTGGTGAGAATCTTGTAATCCGAGTTTAGGACCGAAATCGGTCTATACGATGCTGGGTCCTCTGCCTCTTTTCCGTTCTTCAATATAAGCGAGATGTTAGCCAGTGAAAAATAAGTTGAAATCGGGCTATCTATCGTAAAATATCTATTAAAGAGCTTCTCTAATACTGGTAATAGGTCATCTTTTAGGCATTTATAAAATTCTGAAGGAAAGCCATCTGGGCCAGGTGCTTTATTTGGTTTTAATCTATCGATGGCAATACTAATTTCCTCCCTTGTTATAGATTCATTTAACATAGAAAGGTCTTCAGTCTTAATCTGGGGGGTCACAATATTTGACCAAAATCTATCTTGTTCCTCTAGGTTGATCTCAACTGCAGAATACAAGTGTTGATAATACGAACCAAATATTCTACAGATGTCTGCAGTATCAGAATATCTAGTCTCTTTATCTTTAATAACTGATATAAAGTTCTTTTTCTTTCTACATTTAATAAGGTTAGCTAGGTATTTCACCGAACATCCATGGATACCTTTATAGTGCCGATTTATTCTAATCTCCTCCAACTGGGATTTTTGTTTCAGATACAGATCTCTCTCTTTTCTAGCAATCATATAATTATCCCAATTCTGCTGTGATGATACACTTTGTATCTGTGTAAATGCAGTTTTTACATTTTTTGCCAACAGGACCTCTCTAGCTTTAACCTTCTTTCCTCGTACATTAAGAAAAGCCATTATCTCGCCCCTAAGGACGACCTTAGCGGCTTCCCAAAAAAATTCAATTTTGTTTCTATATTCTACATTATTCAATCCATACTCTTGCCACTTTATTCGTAACCAGGCTTGAAATCTAGGGTCAGCACATAAAAAACAAGGAAAACAAAACACCGCCTTCTGTGGTCCACCCTTCTTCCCCAGGAAGAGATTTAATGAAATTATTGCGTGGTCTGATATCATAATCTCACGAATTTCTGTCCTTATCTGCCATATAGATAGAGCTTCAGCAACTAAAAACATATCAATCCTGGAAAATGTCCTGTGGGCTCTAGATTCACAAGTATATTTTAAACTATCTGGGTTTTGGATTCGCCAAATATCTGTTAATTTCAATTTATAACAAAATTTCTGAAAATGTTTTGCACTGTATTTATTAGCTAGTATATTTTTGTGTGAAAATCTATCTATTAATGGGTCTAGCGTTGCGTTAAAATCTCCACAAATGATTAGATTTTGGCTTTTAAATGCATATACTCTATTTTGGATTCTTTCCCAGAATTCTATCGAGAATCTATTTGGAGCATATATTTTACAGATTATGAATTTTACACCTTTAATATATATTTGAAGTATCATAAATCTAGCTTGCTTATCCAACTCTACCTTGCTTATCTTATAGTCTAAGTTTTTATGTAATAAAATTACTACACCACATTTCTTATTTCTAGCTTTAGTAGAGATTACTTCCCCAACCCAACTAGTCTTTAGTTTTATTGCCTCTGTCTCGTTAAGGTGAGTCTCCTGAAGACATACTAGATCGGGTTGTAATTTACCCAGAGTTCTAATCACCAATTTACGTTTAACTGGAGATGATATACTTCCCACGTTCCAAAAGAACATCCTAATATTTTCGGCCATTATTTTTTAAGTGAAAACCTCAGAGGGAGAAGAGAGGAGAGGGAGGGAAGAAAAAAAAAAAAAAAAAACCTGTCGAAAACTGTTAACCAAAAACACTCTTGATCCAAAAGAATAAAAAAGCTGTAGTTCACAACTACCATATTATTTCAACAATAATCAACCCCTAGTATTTACAATGCATCTTTATCCTATAGTCTTTAAAAATTCAGTAACCTCTGCAATCGTATTAAATGTCTGTCTGTTTTGCTTATCCTGAATTACAATCTTAGCCGGGTATACCAACCAGGCCTCTATACCTTTATTAATTAATTGCGTGCAATATGGGGCCATGACTTTTCTTTTGGCAGAAGTCTCACCGGAAAAATCTTGGAACAACAGGATCTTGTTGTTACCAAATATCACCGGTTCACTTTTTTTCTTTTTAAATAGATTTAGTAATTCTATTTTATCCTGGAACCTCAAGAGCTTGAAGATAATCATCCTTGCCCTCATGACCCCGTTGCCCATAACCCTTCTGGGGCCAACCCTATGTGCCTTCTCCACAATTAACGGTAAGAAATGGGTTGGCATACCTAGGGCCTGGGGTAGGGTTGTGGAGGTAAAGGTCATGAGATCCTCAAACTCTGGAAGTTCGGGAAGACCAATAATCCTAATGTTATTGCGCCTGGAGCAATCCTCTAGGTCCTCCAGGCGCAATTGCATGTTATTTATTTTATCTTCTTGTTTCTGTGTAATCGATAACTGTGTATTTACCTGATCTTCCAATGTGGAGATCCTTTCTTCTGCCTCCGTTAATCTAATGGCAAACTGCTTAATTTCCTGAGAGAGTGTCCCTATCTCTACAGCAATAATTCCTAATTCTCGTTTAATAGAATCAAACTGGGGTGTAAAAATAGCTGATAACTGCCCAATTAAAGACTGGGTGTCTATTACTAGAGGAGCTGCATCTGTTATGTTATCAATACTGTTGTCTGCCATTTTAGTCTTTTTGTCTTTAGATTTAGCCGGCATTTTTGGAGAGTTGGTTTTAGATTGACTAATGAATTTTTCCATTGAGTGTGCCTAATAAAAAAACAAACAAAAAAGAAAACACAACTAGCGGTGAAACAAAAAAAAAAAGGTGATAATATGCAGTGTGGCTATCGAAATTGTGCTAACAAATTTGCCCAATGTTCTCCCACTCTACTCTCCTCCTTTTCCTCTTTTACCTTTTGATGAGGTGAACTAAACCCTGTGATTGCAGGCTTGTGAGTGGCCTGTCTTACATATTGTTATTTTTTTTTTCTCCTCTTCTCTTAATTTCCTTCCCTCTTTTGTGAAAAAAAAAAAAAGATCAATATTTGTGTTTTAGGAAAAAAAACACCATTTAACTTAGTTCAGTAAAAAAAACCATACCCTGCTAGAATATAGATAAATATTATAGACTTTTTCTCCTCAGTAGTAATTTCACTATCATTTGAAATGATTCTATTTAAACTATGATCATTTCTTTATTGTATTCAATTATTATCCAATATGCCCCCTTTAATAAACTTTGATAGGGAGTTATATCAGTTTAGCTTTATCTATCTTATGCAAATATAACATACAATTATGTCTAGATCTTGTTCTATTAAACTTCAAACAGCTAAACCACTGTACATAGCATAAATCTACTGAAACAAAAAATGTTAGACAATCTCTCTTCAGATATAGCTCAGTATATGATGTGCTAATAATCTTATATATAATAAACAACAAGTCCTTCTTTAGAAATAACGGCAAAGAACTCTGGTGTATTTTTCAGTCCACTGAAGAAGGGACAGAATGTTCCAAAATTAGATATAGCTGCCGGTAGTTGTAATCCCATACGATAATCAGTTATATTAACCACTAGTTATATCAGTAAAGATGGTTAGATATATTCACCACCTGTTTTAAACAAAAGTACTGTATAGACCAATAGCACCGGGCTCTGAATATCCCTTATTTTCTTTTATCCTCTAGAAATGTTATTTTATCAGCTACAGAGGGATACCGTTTTCACAGTTTAACAAGGGTAGCTTGTCATGTATAATTGCGTTCTCCGCAGCACCGTCCCGGACACCTTTCAAAGCTTCCACGCTTTATATTTTTGCCACTGTGAATCCTCCAGGGGACCCAGCACCAGCACTTTCCGGAAAATTCAATCAACTCAGACGCCGGACCACGCTCTCGCAGCCAGGTGCGCAGCGTTTTCCGGTCCCTCGGCGCGTTGCACTGCCTGCGGATCCTTCCGCGACACGTCACCAGCCTTCGCGTAGGTAGACCTCTGATCAGCCCACGGCAACACAGAGCATCAGAGCTCCCAGCACTGGTAGGTTTATACTTGAGATATTACTTCAACTTGGATTTTCTGTGTTTTTTTGGATTAATACAATTTGTTTGACACAACGTGGTAATAGCAATCTTTATCCAGGTAATCCCATATTCGACAACTCACGTTTATTCACCTTCTCCCATCCGGATACACTTCATATGCACCACAGCAAAGTTTAGTTTGCGACAGGTTGTGCTGGTACTCCGCTGGCCAATTGGCCTTCAAGACTTCCAACTCAGGCAAATCTCACTTGCCACAGCCCCAAACAAACCACGAGCACCCGGGCTATAGGGCGAACAGAGGGGGGATAGCGTGTCAGACAAACAAACTAACCGCCGCCATGCACCTTGCGGCCATCAGTCACGCCCCCTAACCGGAAGTCCCGCTTAAACTTCTATACAACTTTGCCTCACGCTAAATTATTTTAGGTTTGAGAACAAATTTTCCCAGTAATTAATGGGAACCGCTATGGGCTTAAATGTAGCTCCGGCATACGCCAATCTTTATATGGAGAAATAAAAGTAGACCATCATGTTGATCTTAAATAATGTGATTGTGAAATACTATAACAGATATATAGAAAATCTGTTTTTGTGTGGAAAGGGGGTTCACAGGGGCTTAATGAATGGATCGAATACCTTAATGGTTTGGAGTCTCCCATTAGATTCAAGGCACAGAAGGATGTGAACCAAATTGATTTCTTGGATCTAAGGATCTACAAGAAGGATAATAAACTGGCAACAACTCTGTTCACCAAACCAACAGATAGATATTCACTACTCTATGCAACCAGTAACCACCCCCCTCACACACAACGGGCTATCATTAAGTCCCAGATAACTAGAGTCAACAGGAACAACTCAGTGAAAGAAAATAAAGCACTACAGCTACAAATGATGTCCGAGAAATTTTAGCAGCGGGGGTATAAACAACAAATGATCAACAAGGTCATAAGCGAGGTTATGGAACAGAGTAACAAAGAACAGACCCAGATTGACAAAGTCATCACTAACCGCAGACTGGTATTCACAACAACGTACAACAATGAAAACATGATCTGGCAAGGGCCATGTGTGATAGATGGGAAATCCTCCAAACAGATCCAACCCTGCCATTTAAGAAAATGGACCCCCCATTATGGGCTATAGAAGGGGGAGAAATATTCAGGACCTGGTGATGATCACTGACCCCAGTCACTGCTACAATAAGGATACATGGCTAAAAAACAGGATTGGATGTATTCGCTGCAGTGGCTGTACCACCTGCAGTGGCATGATCGCATGCAGAAACTTCAGACACCCACATGCAAACCAGAGGTTTGAAATCAGGCATTTCCTTACATGCACAACAACCTATGTGGTATACCTACTGAGCTGCTGCTGCGGTTTGTTTGTTGTGGGTAAAACCACGGATGATTCCAGGAAACAAATGACTAATCACCGATCAGCTATAAGGATGGCATTGAAGAATCAGAACAGCCAGTAGCAAGACACTTCCTCACAGCAGGACATACGGTCTCAGACATGAGGTTCATCCTTATAGATCATGTCCCAAAACTCAAGAGAGGGGGTGACAGAGGCAATGCACTTCTGAAATTGGAAGCCAGGTGGACACACAGGCTAGGCACATTACACCCTAATGGTCTAAATATGTCAATAGACTGGCACTGCTTTCTCTAAATCCTATGGCATCACCCCTGGAAGGGACAGCTTGATTGCCACTGATATGTGTATGACCGATGAGCTATTGTAGAGGTCACACACTGGGTACTTAAGGGTACCAGGCACAAAGTTAGTTATGTACTATGCTTACTTAACAATAGGGGCAGAGATGTGTACATGGAGACAGTGCATAAAGACACTGGTTATCCTCTCTGAACATTATCATCACTTTGCTTACTGAATTTGACATTAGGATCACACTAAGTTCAACCCCATATACACATCAATCCCATATTACCTGCCACAACTGTAGTGGATACATAATAGGTGACTGGAATCCCATGGGTAATAATCCAGAGTCAAGTTTTTAACACACAAGTTGTACACACATCGGGTATACATTACACCTATATAGGAGTACAAACTGATTTAGCTCCACACTCACAGATTTATGTATGCACTTAACTTTTCAAACAATTAATTTATTAGGGAGCTGAATCAAATAATTTTTATTATCTCATGTATGGATTTATGTATGTACTTAAGTATTTGACAACTTGTTCAAAATTATTTAGATCCACACTCACAGATTTATGTATGCACTTAACTTTTCTAACAATGAATTTCTTAGGGAGCTGAATCAAATAATATTGTTATCTCATGTATAGATTCATGTATGTATTTTTTATTATGTGACAACTTGTTCAAATGATTTAGCTCCACACTCACAGATTTATGTATGCACTTAACTTTTCAAACGATTAATTTATTCGGGAGCTGAATCAAAAAATATTGTTATCTCATGTATGGATTTAATTATTTGACAACTTGTTCAAAATGATTTAGCTTCACACTTACAGATTTGATTTTGATTGTTGATAATTATCACCATGACTACGGGGTCACATTTTGGCGCAATTTTCAAACTTAGGGGGAGGGGATAAAGGGTATTTAAGATCACTTTGTTTGTTTCACTTTGTTGTTTGGTCTGAAGAAGGGGTCTGTGGATCCCGAAACGTCACTATGATATAACAAAATAAATTTATATATTTTCACAAATCCAGTGAGTGCATTCTATGGGGCCTATTTATCAAGCTCCGAACGGAGCTTGTGGGCCCGTGTTTCTGGCGAGTCTTCAGACTCGCCAGAAACACCAGTTATGAAGCAGACCGCTGCTCCATAACCCTGTCCGCCTGCTCTGATGAGGCGGACAGGAATCAACGGAAATCAACCCGATCGAGTACGATCGGGTTTATTGACACCTCCCTGCTGGCAGCTGATTGGCCGCGAGTCAGCAGGGGGCGGCGTTGCACCAGCAGTTCTTGTGAGCTGCTGGTGCACTGTTAAATACGGAGAGCGTTTTGCTCTCCGCATTCAGCGAGGTCTTGCGGACCTGATCCGCATTGTCGGATCAGGTCCGCAAGACCTTTAATAAATAGGCCCCTATATGTTTTACTATTGAAATTTAATCCTGACTAAGCACCCTGTACCTGGCAGTGAGAGTTCAGATACTTGTGGGATTTACTTTAAACATATATATATATATATATATATATATATATATACACACACACATACACTTCTGTACTGTATATAGTTAGCCAGCCACATTTTCAAGATGAGTGGATGCAAATTTTTTGATTATAATTTTGAAATGGAACATTATTGTGCTTACAACTTCTTGTAATGAGAGACTATATTACCAGTGCACCATGATAGACAATACAGTGGAGGATAGGGTAGCAAAGGGTTAACACAACTTGCCTTCACTTCCACTACTTCTGTGAGCATGACAGCACTGGCTGTGACATTTCTGTGACCACAATATTATGGATGCGAACAATATGAAATGATTATACACAAAGCACATCTTTTTATCGAATGAGATAGGCAGCAAGATCATTTATCTACAAGAAAAACAACTTTTTTGCATAACCTAAATATACGTTTTTCTACAGCTGATTAGTATCACTGTCTAATCTGAACTGTTGGTTCTGTCAAAACCTGTAATTAATCTGCTTCTGCTAGCTATATTTTCAAAGGATGAGAGAAAGTAAGAATGACAGATTTAGTATTAGATATATACCTGTACACACAATGCACTGGTGAAGATATGTTTCATACTCAGCACTGTCTAAAAAAGTCTTGATAGTCTTCATCCCAGACCTGACTAAACCTGTCCTGACAAACTGTGGTCAGGGATGGCTACATTAGCACAGAATCAAACACTAAACCTACCATTATTACAGTGGAGATCATGCACCCAAAGACAGAAAACAACCAGTCTGTATTCTAAGCTACCTGTTATCTTAAAGGGACACTGAGCCCATTCAGATAGATTCAGATAGAGCATGACATTTTAAGCAACTTTCTAATTTACTCCTATTATCAAATTTTCTTCATTCTCTTGGTATCTTTATTCGAAATGCAAGAATGTAAGTTTAGATGCCGGACCGTTTTTGGTGAACAACCTGGGTTGTTCTTGCTGATTGATGGATAAATCCACCAATAGCTTAGATGCCTTCTTTTTCAAATAAAGATAGCAAGAGAATGAAGAAAATGTGATAATAGGAGTACATTAGAAAGTTGCTTAAAATTGCATGCTCTATCTGAATCATGAAAGAAAAAAATTGGGTTCAGCGTCCCTTTAAGCTGATAAATATTTAGCAGTCCCAAGAAAGATTACTGATATTTTTGTACAATATTCCAGTACTTCCAAAATGATATTTAAGAATATAATTTGAGTCCACTGAGACAGCAGCATCTGCATTTCCTTCTTCTAATATTACTAAAAGCTTTTATCAGTCTCAAAACAGCAGTGCTCTGATAAGTAATTGTATTAATAAGTAACACTTTTATACCAGTATATAGAAAAGTAAGAATTACATTTATTAATACTGGTGTTATCCCTTGCAGCACAGAACTCCCTTAACTATAATTTACCTCAATACTCATCACATTTGCTGTAGCCCCTACAGCCTTAATAAGTAATAAACATGGCATTATGTTAATAGTGCAGTTTCCAGCTTCATGTGCCTTAAATTTAAAGTAAATCCTAGCGTTTTACAAACGCTAGGATTTACTATTGAAACAAATAAAGGGCACTTTCATTCATGAAGTATAAGATACTTTGTGTAGAAAGCTCCTTTATTTGATTCAATCGATCGCCACTCTTAGCTCCTACAGCAGGGCACGGCTAAAAAATTTTTTGACTAAGAGGTGACGTTTTCACCTCTTAGCCAATAGCAGTGCGGTAAATCCGGCTCCCATGGGCGTCAAGCCGGATTTACTGCACGGCTATTGGCTAAGAGGTGAAAACGTCGCCTCTTAGCCAAATATTTTTTTAGCCGTAGGCTGCTGTAGCAGCTAAAAACGGCGATAGATTGAATCAAATAAAGGAGCTTTCTACATGAAGTATCTTATACTTCATGAATGAAAGTGCCCTTTATTTGTTTCAATAGTTAATCCTAGCATTTGTAAAACGCTAGGATTTACTTTCACTTTAAAACACAGGTGCCCACCACAGATTTTTTCATGTAATCTGGGGGAGAGTAAGGTTTTTGAGGAGTTATTGGAGGATTGGGAGGAATAGTGGGGTTAACTATGCTTGTAGATTTTCAGGGCAGTTACATTTATAAGGACGCTACTGATAAGGGCACTATAGCGGAGTATATAAGCTGACAAGGCTTAGCATAGAGTTAGAGGGACATGAAACCAAATATTTTTTCTTTCATGATTTGGATAAAACATAGAATGTTAAACATTTTCCAATTTGCCTTTATTATCAAATGGGCTTCATTCTTTTGGAATCCTTTGTTAAATGAGCAGTAGTGCACTACTGTAAATATATAATTAAAATGACATAAAACTCAATTTTTTTCTTTCATAAACATTTTAAAGAGCTTTCAAATTTACTTCCATTAACAAATTTGCTTTGTTCTCTTGGTATCCTTTTGTGAAGAAGCAGCAATGCTGAACACATTGGTCAAACCAACAACAATGACAATATAAGTGCAGCCACCAATTATCAGCTCGCTCCCAGTAGTGCATTGCTGCTCCTAGCCTACCTAGCTTTTTTTAAGAAAGGATACCAAGAAAATTAAGCAAATTAGATAACAGAAGTAAATTTGAAATTGTTTAAAACCGCATGTTCTACTGGAATCATGAAAGTTTAATTTTGACTTTACTGTCCCTTTAAATACTTTGTCTTAGATATTGGTTTGATCATTATTTGTGGAAGAGCAGAGTTTACCTGATTTCAGCAGATTTTGGCGTAGATTTATTAAGAGGCGAGCGGACATGATTCGCTATAGCGAATCATGTCCGATCGACCTCGCTAAATGCCGACAGCATATGCTGTTGGCATTTAACATTGCACAAGCATTTCTGGTGAAATACTTGTGCAATGCCGCCCCCTGCTCACTGGGGGCCGTCAATCATCCCGATTGTATCTAAAAGGTGGTGGTCTTACGACCGCTGCTTCTTAACTTTCGTTTCAGGCGGACAAGAAACTATGGGGCTCCGAAGCAGCAACCGCTGCTTAATAAATAGACGCCTTTAACTTTGTCCACCACTAAAAACTGCCCAAAATCAAATTTATCAATGCTTCAAATAAAGTTTACAGATAGTGAGCTACTTCTTGATTAGCTATTTTAATTCAATTCCCTGAGGCTAGAGATCTTTATAGTAAACAATATGGTAACAGAAACAAGCCTGGGAGAGAACATTAGCGAGTTACTGGGAAGCCCAAAATATTAGTCTGAACAGTTTCTTACTTGTTTTAACATGAGATTGTGGTTTCTCTGTTTGCCTCTAGCATTTTATTAGGCAGCATTGGCAACAGGAAAGGCAGAACTATAAATGGCACTGTTTTCTTTTCTAGACATTAACAAGTGTTGTAATAGGCATACGTTAGCCAACATTTTCTAGGCACCTCAACGCTGTTCCAGATGCCTATGGTACTGTTTATCTGCTTATAAGTTTTGTTTGCTATGTTAATTGCGCTAAAATTAACTTTAAAGTTATCAATACATCTCTGAGCATTTCATAAAATAAATGACTTGGGCAAGATTGAGCTTGTTCATTGATAAAAGAAGGTAATTAAGGAATAGTCTTGTTAAAATTAAACTTTTGTGATTCAGATAGAGCACACCATTTTGAGCAACTTTCTCATTTACTCCTATTAGCAATTTTTCTTTGTTACCTTGGTATCTGTATTTGAAAAATCAAGAATATAAGCTTAAGAGCCAGCCCATTTTTGGTTCAGCACGCTTGCTGATTGGTGTATAAATGCAGCATTATGCTGAACCAAAAATGGGCCAGCTCCAGTTTTCCCTCTAAGGCCGGTCTTGTGAGCAGCACAGCAGTAAAACAGTTAATTAGGTAACCGCACCCTGCAATTAGCAAACACTACACAATGCAGACTGCAAGGTATGGTTCTCTTATTAACTATTTCACTGCTGGGGCGCACACAAAACATGCCTTAGAGGGAACACTGGCCAGCTCCTAAGTTTACATTCTTGCTTTTTCAAATAAAGATACCAGGAGAACGAATAAACATTTATAATGGGAGTAAATTAGGAAGTTGCTTAAAATCACATGCTCTATCTAAATCATGAAAGTTTAATTTTGACTAGACTATCCCTTTAATGTTATTATCGATATACAGAGGAACTGTCCCCATCCCAGGTAGTGATCTTGGTAACAAACTAATAAATGGCCTCCCAAATGTTCAGCTGTGTTTTGCAAATGAAGGAATGTAGCAGTGCATTGTGGTATCACAACCAAAAATATCTATTTTGATATCACACAATCATATTGCTGAACATTACTGTCATGGAGGTATATTTAAGAAAGGTCTTGCGGACCTGATCCGACAGTGCGGATCAGGACCGCAAGACATTGCTGAATGCAGAGAGCAATACCCTCTCCGCATTTAACATTGCACCAGCAGCTCACAAGAGCTGCTGGTGCAACGCTGCCCCCTGCTGACTCGCAGCCAATGGGCCGCCAGCAGGGGGTGTCAATCAACCCGATCGTACTCGATCGGGATGAATTGTTGCGATTCCTATCTGCCTGCTCAGAGCAGGCGGACAAGGTTATGAAGCAGCGGTCTTTGTGACCGCTGCTTCATAACCACCGCTTCAAACACGGGCCGTCAAGCTCCTTTCAGAGCTTGATAGATAGGCCCCATGGTGTGAAATATTTCCAAGGTTCAAACACAAAGGTATTGGGAAGTAGAGGGATAGAAAAATAAAAGCACATAGTGACCTCTGGTACCTTAGGTTGGACAACCCAAGTGTTAAGTTATCGGATCACTGTTGACTTATAGGGTGTTATGGGAAGCTGGAGAAAAAAGAAAAATACATTTGTAGACCTAATCTTTTCTTTAAAGGGAGGTGAAAAACAATATACATATTTGACATGGATTGAAAAAAGACATTAGACAAAACAGTGTGAAACAATGGATCATGGGAATATGCAAAACCAAGTTGCAGAATGGACATCAAATAAATGTAAACTGATTTTGACTGTAAACAAACGTCCTGGAACAGAACACGCTGATGTCCTTCTTTTCGGTGCATTGCAGAAATTAACACATTTTTCTTATCTAATACACAAGCAATGTATTTATGTGCAGAACAACTTGGTGGTCCTGAATTAAGCAGTAGATCCCTAGTATGAAAAAGGGGGCTTGACGCCGTTATTTGATGTTTTGTATTGAAGTCCTGCCCTAAACACTCTTTTCACATGCTATTTTCAAACATTTTTTTATATAGATTTGGCACTTTGCACTTGAAGTTTTAGTAAAAGGAAGAGAGAGAAAAAAACAAACTGAAGCAGGTTAAAAATGGAAAATCATACTGCCATGCGAATGGGCAAGGCAGCACATTTTGGAGCTATGCCCTGGATTGTTCACTAGCAAAATGACATTGATATGGCTAGAATAAAAGTCAATTAAATTATAATGCACAAACCTATGCATAATTTAAAAAAAAAAAAAATAATAAAAAAAATATCTCACACAAAGAGCATCTTTTAAGTCAAATATGCAAACTACTTTATAATTTTATATTTATATCTATTTTATATAATTCCAAGAAACTTCAGCAGGTTTGATGCAGTCCGGAAATACAGCACTAAAACACATTGCAGCACCGAGGTCTTAAACGCTTTACAACTAAATTGCTGTAATAGAACTTGAATAGGTGTCACAAAGCCTGCAGCTAAAGAACTGCATGTACTACAGGAATTCACCAAATAAAGGTGACTTGCAAGTACCAGCCTGAGATCATCACTTAAAGGGACACTCAATCAAAATCAAATTGTCATTATTCAGATAGAGCATGCCATTTTAAACAACTTTCCAATTTACTTCCATTAACTAAATGTGCACAGTCTTTTTATATTTAAACGTTTTGAGTCACCAGCTCCTACTGAGCATGTGCAAGAATAAGTGTGTATGCATTTGTGAATGGCTGATAGCTGTCACATGGTACGTGTATGCATTTGTGATTGGCTGATGGCTGTCACATGGTACAGGGGGAGTGGAAAAAGACATAACTTTTAAAATTGTCAGAAAAGAAATCTACTACTCATTTGAAGTTCAGACTAAGTGCAATTGCATTGTCTTGTTATCTTGCTTTTGTTGATTATGCAAATCTACTGTGTTGACTGGTCCTTTAAATCTTTATTGCTATGACAAATAACATCTCTTGAAAAATCATACTTTCCTCTTACAGAGCTCTCTCCTGAAGCACTTCACACAGCTTGGATTCCTTACATGCACCATAAGGTTTATATTGTTTTAAGGTAAACAGAGAAGAAGAATATTATTTTTGACAAGACATTGGTGACTTCAGAACATTGTCTGTGTAGTAGAGTTCTCTGATCACCTTATTTTGTGCTAGATTGCAAGTGTTGTAATAACATTAGTGTGTATGTGATTTTAAAATATAGTGGGCGTGTTAATTTGTGCATGTATTACACGTTGAATATAAACGCGTTCTTCCATGATCAACCAAATTAAACATGCATCATGTTAGCAAAACTGAAGACCTTGCATAAAGGGTTAGGGATAAAATAAAAGTTGCACCAAACACAGCATAGTAAAAAGTTCTATGTATCTATATATCCTTATCCATCTATATCTATTCATATAGATATATAGGTATAGAATTATATTTTACATTAACATTATCAGATATATTCATATATTTAAAATAAAAAGTTTTTTTTTTTCTATGTGAACAACACTGGAATTTAAAATCTGTGTAACATTTTTCGAGTTGCACACTTTAGGTCTAACGTGGTGTTGGGTTTGCGCACAGTCCGACAGTCTTCATGTGCGTTAACCTGACATGAGTTAGATTAAGGTGCGTTATGTTTTTATAAATATAAAATATTGAAAAATATTAATTAATGTAAATAATTATTACATGTGTACTAAAATATTCTAAAAAAATCCATAAAATATATATGTATATTTAATAGTATCTATAATAATTATTTATAATTATTAATATTTGTTCTCAATATTTTATATATACTTATTGCGTTTTAAGATTATTAATTCTTCATATGCGCTAACTCATCACCACGTTAGACCTTAAAGGGACATGAAACCCCAAATTTTTCTTTCATGATTCGGACAGAATATGTGATTTTAAACAACTTTCCAATTTGTTTCTATTATGTAAATTGCTTCACCAGCTTGGTATAAATAGTTGAAAAGTATATCTAGATAGGCTCAGGAGCAGCACTGCATTACTGGGATTTAGCTGCTGATTGGTGGCTGCACAAAAATGCCTCTTTTCATTGGTTCACCAGGCGTCTTCATAGCTGATCATTCAAAAAAGAATACCAAGAAAATGAAGCAAAATAGATACAAGTAGTAAATTGGAAAGCTGTTTAAAATCCCATGGTCTATTTGAATCATGAAAAATTATAAAAATAAAAATGTTGGGTTTCATGTCCCTTTAAAATCACAACCCGAATCGTATTATGCATATTTTACATTCCAATGTTCTTCACATTATGATAATATTAATATAAAATATATATCTATACCTATATATCTATATGAATAGATATATAAATAAAGGTATATAAAGACATATATAGAAATATTTATTTAAAATAAAAATATTTTCCTATATGTGAAGAACATTGAAATGGTAAATATTTTAATCTCTTGTCGGGTTAGCGTGTAAGCGGTACGTGTTAGGTTCTTTCTTCTGTGCTCTTTATTTAAGTCTGTGGGGAGAATAAATTAGCACAGTTATGATATCTGAAGTAAGCGTACGTTGGAGTCGGGCAAACATTTTAGTTTGAACTTATAATACAAAATCTTGTAATGCAAAATCTTTACTTCTGGCGGTGTTAACACTTGAGCAAAAGTGTTAAATAGAGCGCCACTTGTAATTTGTCCGTTTGTCGCTGAGTTCTTAATCTTATGCTTGTTACTCCTTGGAGTTACAGTTATATATTAGATTTCCCACCAAGCAAAGGTTTGTGAGGTATCATATCAAGAAGAAAACAAGAAGTCCATAGAGCCTTAATGTTTGGAAATAAAAGCAGCAAACTTTATTATACAAAAACTAAAACAGCACACAGGAGGTGGCATAGTGTCAAAAAGGCCAAGCAAAAAACGTCTGACCGGTTTCGGTGTTACAACACCGTAATCATAGACATAAACTTACTGCAGCTGTTAAAGAACTATATAGCATACAGCTCATTCTAATTGGTTAAAACATAAAAAGAAAGGAATGGCCTAAAGATAACCCTTTATTCACCTGGCAAAATTTAAGATTAAATAAGATGATCTAATATACACAGGACATTTAGCATCTTTATCTTATTGTCTGTCCGAAAATATTCTACAGAATAACCTCGATTAGTAATATTAGAATAACCAATACTGAGTGATAAAGAGGAAAAGCCATAGATAGAAGTTGGGTGCTCATCTAGTGTTGAACCCAACATTCTTAGATATACACATCCATAATGGATAATCTAATTTAGATATTAACTTATTAAATTTACTAAACCTACGGCTAGATTACGAGTCTTGCGTTATGAGTAAAAAAGCAGCGTTAAGCCTCATAACGCTGCTTTTTTAATACCACTGCTATTACGAATCTTGCAGATTTAGGGGCACTGCACACTTTTTTGGCCTTACCGCAAATCATCTTATGCAAATAGCGTATAGTCTTTTTTCTATGGGACTTCCATAGCGCCGGTATTACGAGCTTGTCCTGGGAGGCCAAAAAGTGAGCGGTACACCCTATCCCGTCAAGATTCGTACCGCATTTTAAAGTCAGTAGTTACGAGCTTTACACTACAACGCTGTAGCATAAAACTCATAACTAAAGTGCTAAAAAGTACACTAACACCTATAAACTACCTATTAACCTCTAAAAGGAGGCCCTCCCGCATCGCAAACACTAAAATACAATTATTAACCCCTAATCTGCCGCTCCGGACATCGCTGCCACTAGAATAAACATATTAACCCCTAAACCGCCGTACTCCCGCCTCGCAAACACTAGTTAAATATTATTAACCCGTAATTGCCCGCCCCTAACATAGTTGCCACCTACCTACATTTATTAACCCCTAATCTGCTGCCCCCAACGTCGCCGCCACTATACTAAATTTATTAACCTTTAAATCTAAGTCTAACCCTAACACCCCCTAACTTAAATATAATTAAAATAAATCTAAAGAAAACCTACTATTAATAACTAAATAATTCTTATTTAAAACTAAAGACTTACCTATAAAATAAACCCTAAGCTAGCTACAATATAACTAATAGTTACATTGTATCTAGCTTAGGTTTTATTTTTATTTTACAGGCAAGTTTGTATTTATTTTAACTAGGTAGAATAGTTACTAAATAGTTATTAACTATTTACTAGCTACCTAGCTAAAATAAATACAAATTTACCTGTAAAATAAAACCTAACCTAAGTTACACTAACGCCTAACACTACACTACAATTAAATAAATTCCCTAAATTAAATACAATTAAATAAATTAAATACAATTACCTAAATAACAAAAAAAACAAACACTAAATTACAGAAAAAAAAAAAAAAATTACAAGATATTTAAACTAATTACACCTAATCTAATAGCCCTATCAAAATAAAAAAAGTCCCCCAAAATAAAAAAAAAACACTAGCCTAAACTAAACTACCAATAGCCCTTAAAAGGGCCTTTTGCGGGGCATTGCCCCAAAGAAATCAGCTCTTTTACCTGAAAAATAAAATACAAACAACCCCCCAACAGTAAAAACCACCACCCACACAACCAACCCCCCAAATAAAACCCTAACTAAAAAACCTAAGCTCCCCATTGCCCTGAAAAGGGCATTTGGATGGGCATTGCCCTTAAAAGGGCATTTAGCTCTATTGCGGCCTAAAGCCCTAACCTAAAAATAAAACCCACCCAATAAACCCTTAAAAAAAACTAACACTAACCCCTGAAGATCCACTTACAGTTTTGAAGATCGGACATCCATACTCAACGAAGCTGGGAGAAGTCCTCAACGAAGCAGGCAGAAGTCTTCATCCAAGCCGGGAAAAGTGGTCCTCCAGATGGGCAGAAGTCTTCATCCAGACGGCATCTTCTATCTTCATCCAGACGGCATCTTCTATCTTCATCCATCCGGCGCGGAGCGGCTACATCTTCAAGACATCCGGTGCAGAGCATCCTGTTTAATCGATGTCTTCTTCCAGAATGAATATCTCTTTAAGTGACGTCATCCAAGATGGCGTCCCTTAGATTCCGATTGGAATTAAGGTTGAAAAAATCCTATTGGCTGATGCAATCAGCCAATAGGATTGAACTTCAATCCTCTTGGCTGATCCAATCAGCCAATAGGATTGAGCTAGCATTCTATTGGCTTTTCCAATCAGCC
This sequence comes from Bombina bombina, assembly GCF_027579735.1. Lineage (NCBI taxonomy): Eukaryota > Metazoa > Chordata > Amphibia > Anura > Bombinatoridae > Bombina > Bombina bombina. The sequence continues at coordinate 989,482,449 of NC_069499.1, read as the reverse complement.
AATAGAATGCAAGCTCAATCCTATTGGCTGATTGGATCAGCCAATAGGATTGAAGTTCAATCCTATTGGCTGATTGCAACAGCCAATAGGATTTTTTCAACCTTAATTCCGATTGGCTGATAGAATTCTATCAGCCAATCAGAATCTAAGGGACGCCATCTTGGATGACATCACTTAAAGAGATATTCATTCTGGAAGAAGACCTTGATTGAAGAGGATGCTCCGTGCCAGATGTCTTGAAGATAGAGCCACTCCGTGCCGGATGGATGAAGATAGAAGATGCCGTCTGGATGAAGACTTCTGCCCGTCTGGAGGACCACTTCTCCTGGCTTGGATGAACACTTCTCCTGGCTTCATTGAGGACTTCTCCCGGCTTCGTTGAGGATGGATGTTGGATCTTAAAAACTGTAAGTGGATCTTCAGGGGTTAGTGTTAGGTTTTTTTTAGGGTTTATTGGCTGGGTTTTATTTTTAGGTTAGGGCTTTGGGTCACGATGGAGCTAAATGCCCTTTTAAGGGCAATGCCCATCCAAATGCCCTTTTCAGGGCAATGGGGAGCTTAGGTTTTTAGGTAGGGTTTTATTTGGGGAGTTGGTTGTGTGGATGGTGGGTAAACTACCAATAGCCCTTAAAAGGGCCTTTTGCGGGGCATTGCCCCAAAGAAATCAGCTCTTTTACCTGAAAAAAAAATACAAACAACCCCCCCAACAGTAAAACTCACCACCCACACAACCAACCCCCCAAATAAAACCCTAACTAAAAAAAAAAAATAAGCTCCCCATTGCCCTGAAAAGGGCATTTGGATGGGCATTGCCCTTAAAAGGGCATTTAGCTCCATTGTGACCCAAAGCCCTAACCTAAAAATAAAACCCACCCAATAAACCCTTAAAAAACCTAACACTAACCCCTGAAGATCCACTTACAGTTTTGAAGATCCAACATCCATCCTCAACGAAGCCGGGAGAAGTCCTCAATGAAGCCGGGAGAAGTCTTCATCCAAGCCGGGAGAAGTGGTCCTCCAGACGGGCAGAAGTCTTCATCCAGACGGAATCTTCTATCTTCATCCATCCGGCGAGGAGCGGTTCCATCTTCAAGACATCCGGCGTGGGGCATCCTCTTCAATCGATGTCTTCTTCCAGAATGAATATCTCTTTAAGTGACGTCATCCAAGATGGCGTCCCTTAGATTCCGATTGGCTGATTGAATTCTATCAGCCAATCGAAATTAAGGTTGAAAAAATCCTATTGGCTGATGCAATCAGCCAATAGGATTGAAATTCAATCATATTGGCTGATCCAATCAGCCAATAGGATTGAGCTTGCATTATATTGGCTGATTGGAACAGCCAATAGAATGCAAGCTCAATCCTATTGGCGGATTGGATCAGCCAATATGATTGAAATTCAATCCTATTGGCTGATTGAATCAGCCAATAGGATTTTTTCAACCTTAATTCCAATTGGGCCAATCGGAATCTAAGGGACGCCATCTTGGATGACGTCACTTAAAGAGATATTCATTCTGGAAGAAGACGTCGATTAAAGAGGATGCTCTGCACCGGATGTCTTGAAGATGTAGCCGCTCTGCGTCGGATGGATGAAGATTTCTGCCCGTCTGGAGGACCACTTCTCCCAGCTTGGATGAAGACTTCTCTTGGCTTCGTTGAGGACATCTCCCGGCTTCATTGAGGATGGATGTCGGATCTTCAAAACTGTAAGTGGATCTTCAGGGGTTAGTGTTAGGTTTTTTTTAAGGGTTTATTGGGTGGGTTTTCTTTTTAGGTTAGGGCTTTGGGCCGAAATAGAGCTAAATGCCCTTTTAAGGGCAATGCCCATCCAAATGCCCTTTTCAGGGCAATGGGGTGCTTAGGTTTTTTTAGTTAGGGTTTTATTTGGGGGGTTGGTTGTGTGGGTGGTGGGTTTTACTGTTGGGGAGGTTGTTTGTATTTTATTTTTCAGGTAAAAGAGCTGATTTCTTTGGGGCAATGCCCCGCAAAAGGCCCTTTTAAGGGCTATTGGTAGTTTAGTTTAGGCTAGGGTTTTTTTTTTATTTTGGGGGGGCTTTTTTATTTTGATAGGGCTATTAGATTAGGTGTAATTAGTTTAAATATCTTGTAATTTGTTTTTTATTTTCTGTAATTTAGTGGGGTGTTTTTTTTTTATAATTTAAGTTATTTTATTTTATTTATTTAGGTGAAACTCCAGAAAGTGTCTGGAGAGTGCTGATCACGGTATCTCCCCTGAAATGTAAGACAGGTGTTCCCGAATTCGGGTACCCACCTCTCTAGTGGTTCTGCCTATGTATGCCCACTGGATGCATTCAATCAAATAAATGAAATATACTCTCTTACAATTTACACATCCCTTAGTAGGGAATTCTTCCCCTGTCTGGTGTAATGTAAATGACTTAGAGACCTGTATGTGGTCACATGATATACATGTATTTCTCCCACATCTATAGGTTCCTGAGCACTGCAGTCAGAAATTCCCAGAAGATTTGCTTTTTAGGAGACTAGGGGATAGTATATTCCCTAGTGTGGCATTACGTTTCGCAGAAAAGGAACATTCCTTTTCCACTTGTTTTCTCAACTTCTTATCTCTCATTAATATGTGCAGATTCTTATTTATGATCTTACAGACCTGATGATATTGGTCTGAAAAATTAGTTACAAATCTGGGTTGAGAGTATCCAGAGTGTAATTTATTTTGTGAGCTTTTAGACACATCCATGAGCATAGTATCACGATTCATATGCTTAACCTCCTTATAAGCTCTATCAACTACTTTTCTTGGGTAGCCTCTCTCTCTCAATCTTTGACTGAGGTTTTCACTCTCTCGTTGGAATGATACATCCAGGGTACAATTCCTTTTCAGCCGCATGAATTGTCCTTTGGATATGCCTCTCTTGAATGCCGGGTGGTGGTGACGTCAGTTCTTTGCATTCATCATGATTATGATTGGCTTCCTCAAACCCACGTGACCGGAACGGAACTTGGAGAATCAGGCATACATCGCCGCTGGAGTTTGTTTGGTACAAACAATCTCTTTCCTGTCCATTTCTGGCAAAAACTTTGTACAACACAGTAAAGTGGGTGAGTGAATACCCTTCTTAACTCAGTAGTTTGACTCGGGCTGCGTTCTGACACGCTTTTACCAGAGGAGCTGGCGGTCAGACAGAGGCAGCCAGGTAATGTATATGTTAGTTCTATAAACTATTACTGATTCATTGATATATGAATAATATGCCTGCGTTTGATGAATCCTACTATTGAAGAGTATATTGGACTGTGATCATATTACCACTGAGAACTGTGCATAGAGTGTTTGGACTGTCTAATAGCCACCAAAAATTAACCACTGGTGGTATACACTGTCTACTTTACCTTGCTCATCCATTTATTACTGTATCATATCCAGGTCACAAACATTGTATGCTGGAAGCCAATTAGTGACAGATTACAATATGTATCAACCTGCTAAACTTTCTGTGGGAGCAAGCACAGCACTGTAGCTTATGCATCCTATAGCTGTTGATATAATGCTGGGTGCTGTTACTACCTTTTTTTGTATACTACTTGTCACACAGTCTTTTTAAGGTTGTAAGGGGCCTAAATTACCTATTATAATTTTGAAAAAAAAACAAACAAACAAAAAAAACAACAACAAACAAACACACAAACAACATAACCGGTATTCTCAGGTTAATTTATCCTAACCACAACATGCTTGCTAATTAACCGTATCTGTGAGGCTCCCATCTTTTCTTTCTAGGCCATGCACACGATCACTTAAGCTAGATGGACTGAGAGAGCATTGAGAAATTGCACTATATATATGCCTTATTATATGAGTAATTAATCCTTGTTGTGAGGTGATTTTTTTTTTGTAAATGATCTAATCATCCAAAACTCTCTACACAAGCTTCTGTCTTTTGACATTTTTTTTATTTCACACACTGTAATATTATTCTCATGTCATTATCCCTCAACTGATATAACCATCATATGAAGCATCTCTTTTCTCTCGTTAACAGTGAAAAGCTACATACTTTTGATGCCACTTATATGCCTAGCTGACTGGCTATGAGTTACTTACATTGGGCTTATGAAAAATCATTAGATTAACTTTTTTTCTAAAGGACTGCAATCAACACAATTCATTTTGGAAATAGCATTGAAACTTTTGATCTCATGAAAGGAACTTTTTAAATTTCTAAAATAACTTTCTGTGACGAACCAAGGTTATCCAACCCTGCGCCAGTCACTTATTTGGCACAGAAAGGGTTTTCAGCCCCCTTTTCTGTCACCTATAGGTCACAATCTAGCCACACCAGGCAAGCTTGTGACTCAGTTTAGTGGGTGCCAGAGTTAATTCGCACTCCCTTAATCTGTACTAGACGTAAGAGAAATGCCCAACACTCCCTTTCAATGCCACCCACAATAAACTATCAATCCTATAGCTCAAATACTGCCACCACCTAAGATTTATTAAAGGGAAAATCTTAAGGAAAACCCCAGACTTTACACATTAACTCTAGAAATACAATTTAGCAGAAAATAACCTACATTATACAATTCTAATATTCCAGTCTCTTTCAGTAACGTGGTTCAATTATTAGACAAAGGCCAAACTTAATAAAGGAATTATTTATTATGCCAAAAATATTATGCACAATGCATTATTAATAAAAAGTTGTTACAAATAAAATTACACACGCAAACAGTGTTTTAAAATAAAAAGGAGTAAAACAGAATTGAATACTTTCCTAGTCTTCAAGATCTGCGCCAGGGGCTGGCGTGAAAATGATGGCTCCTTACTTCTGTACAGCAGCTCCCCTTGTAAGAATGACAATCTTATTGTTAAAAAATAAGATTCTTAAACCCTACTTTTCAGAGATCAGGTTGCTTAACCACACCCTCCTGGGCGGGCTAAGAAACCCCCTGTCTTTACAACCTTCAATAGATTAATTTCTTGCCTGAATTTATACAATCCATTATCCTTCCTGCTAGGTAAGAAATTTCTATAGTTACATATCTAGAACCTCTAAGTTTTATTGGGAGAATCGGTTTGATATCAAATATGCCATAGGTTGTCATATTTACCTTCCTTTAGGTTATAACAGTTTTAACGTCCTGTCAGTGACCTGGTCAGTTTTTGTAATGAAGGGCCTGTTTTGCATCAGGCATTCTATTGAGAGCTTAAGCCATAAACTTTATCCTGTGTATCTCTGTGACTAAGAGTTTCAGTGACTTTATGACCCAATGCATACACACTAACAGTTGGTGGCTATTTAGGGGTTCTGGCACTTCAAAGAAAATACAAACACAATTCTTCTTGAAAACAAATAACTGTTTTGAGTGCAAGCTACACAAAGTTAACTCCTTAGCAGCTGAATCCTGAGATATTTGTGACACCTCCCCCAATAAGAGACGCAAAAGGGGGTGGCTACGAGCCACTCCCGATGCGTATCAAAAGGAGCTTCCCCTTGCGGTGAGAACACCATTGCCAGACAGATTGCACCTAGCAGTTTTGGCAGCAGGATGCCTTCCTTTTAAAAGTGACACACTAGTTGCTCTACCCAACCGATTGAATATATTGCAGGGCCCCTCCCATGCAGCCTCTAGTTTGTTCTGTCTCATGGGCGTGAGTACAAGAACATTATGGACAATCTCACACACTCCCTCTCTGGCAGTAAACTCCTGCAACTGTTTTTGTGCGAATATGGCATCTCTGGGTTTTGCAGGTACCTCCCCCAATAAGGTTTGCATCTTATCTATGAATAACACATCATCCCCTGTTACAGAGGTGCCTGCGAAACCCAGTGTCTTGCTACCTATGGTGTGCTCTCTAAACATATTGTGTGCTGTCAGTTGCTGCTTAACTACCATAGGCTCTTTCCCTCCCACTGGAGTAGAATTCCTGTACTCCTGCACTCTGTTATGGTTGGTAGGGGGTTGACTAACTGCCCCCCTCCTCCTCACTGTGCGTTCTAACTGCTGAACCTGCTGAGGACACTGATGCTGCACATCTATCAGTGTATTTGCTGAATGGCACTGTGGGGCTGTGTAAATACACTTCTCTGTACTCCTCCCCCCTGTGCCTGCAGGCTGTGTCAGTCTCTGTCCCCTAGCCAGTGAAGTCTGTTTATAGGTCACAGCTGAGGTTACTGGGGTCTCTGTCACCCACAATCTTTCACACTCACTCTGGGGGTCCCTCAAAGAGTATTCTGTACCCTCCTCCCCCACACACTCTGAAATCTGTGGCTTTGCTGCTTCTGTCATAGAGTGGGCTAGTTTGCCCCCCTGCTCTCTCTCACAGTCTGATTGCCACTTTGCATAATCACACAGAATCTGGGACCCTTTTGACACTGGTGCAGACAAGCACACATCTTCCTTCTGCCATTTATCCCAACTATTGTGTCTTTTCACAGGGTATGGAATTGTCCCTGGCAGAGACTGGCACACATCATCCAGTGGCCCAGTCACCCAGTCATTCTCTCCCCCGTCAATCTCACCTCCTTCCATAGAATCCACTGATTCAATCACAGGCAGACACGCACCCCTCATCTGCCTTCTCTCACAAACAGCTTCTCCCTGTACAGGTAAACTCAGTTCAGGCACAGACAGACCCACACAGTCTATCTGCCTTTCTCCCCCATCAGTCTCACCCTGTACAGCTAATGGTAATTCTGCCGATACTGCTGATTTAAGAAGGAAGACACACACTGTCTGTCTGTCGTTCTCCCCAGTCAGTATCTCCTCGTACAGCTTCACCTCTCAGCACAGACACCCCCAGTTCAGGCACAGCCCTGCGCACACATGCACTCTGTCCTCCCTCCTGGTCATAATGTCTCTGAGCATTTTTACACACAGCCCTTTCCACATAAGGGTCTGCAACTAATGTCACTAGGTCACATGTAGCATTGTCAGGCACATAGAGAGATAACAATCTACCCAAATCAGTACCCAGTAAGACATCATTAGGAATAATTTCAGATACCCCCACATTTCTTAAACCTCTCCCCACTCCCCAATCAAGATATACACGTGCCATAGGCACTGCAAGTTTCATTCCCCCAATCCCTTTAACTGCTAGAGTCTTTCCAGGGATAATGTTCTCAGAGTTCACTAGCTTTGGATGCACCATAGTCACTTCTGCACCTGTGTCCCTTAGCCCTAGGGTTACCTTATCTCCAACAGTCACAGGTTGCAAGTTCTCATGGTTGTTTTCCTCTGGACAGGTAACAAACAAAACAGATGCTGGTACTTCTGAGGGATTACTCCCTCCAGCTGATTGCCCCAAGTTAATCCTCTCTGGGCAAGTGGAGCTGATGTGGCCCACTTGGTTGAAAACAAAACATCTGCGGGTATCCCCCTGCCCAGATGCAGCACTCGCCCCTCCTTTCCCAGAGGGGGCAGACACACTGGATAAAGGCACAGCAGGCTTTGTGAAGGGGGGTCGTGCAGCAGCTCCTTTACAGGTGGACCCCCCCTTAGAAAAGGATTTCCTCCCATTCTCTGGAGACCTGTTAGCTGTGTAAAAATCAGCCAGCTTCCAATGCTTTTATGGGCTTCTGATCTAAAACCCATTCTTGAACTCCGGCTGGGCACAGCTGCATAAATTGCTCCATTACAATCAAATCTTCCAGCTCCTCCATAGTGGCAACTTTTAATCCTCTGACCCACTGTTTAAAGGCTGTCCTCAAGTTCCCAACAGCTGTAATATAGCTCTCTGACAAACCTTTCTGTAGAGAACGGAATTTCTTTCGGTAAACTTCAGGAGTAAGATTGTATCTCCTCTGAAGTGCAGCTTTAATGGAATCATAGTCCTGATCAAACTCTGGGGGTAGTTCAGCAAACGCCTCCAGTGCAGGACCTTTCAGGCCAGGGGTAAGGTACTTGGCCCACTGCTCCCTTGGCAACTGGAACTGTCTGCAAACTTTCTCAAAGCTACGCAGGAATACATCCACATCTCCATCTTTCTCCAGGGTGGGAAAATTCTCTGCACGCACTCTGGGAGCAGGGGGGTCTCTAGGTTCACTAACAACAGGTGAGACCATCCCTCTCTCCAACCGTGCAAGCTGTAGTTGATACTCTCTCTCCGCCTGTCGTTCAGCAGCCTGTCTTTCAGCTGCCAGAGCCTCTCTCTCAGCTGCCAGAGACGCCTGTCTCTCAGCCACAGCAGCCTGTCTTTCATAAAACTTTGTAATCAGTTCCATGCGCAAACTTGCATCCACTGAGCCCATATATTTAAGAACAGTTTGCAAATAACAGTCCAATGGATCCCCAGATCCAGATGAATCACTGCCCACAGCTGCAGACATCTCTCCTGAGACTTCAACTGGTGTGATATGGCTGTTATCATATTCAACAAGAGCTTGTATTAGTAAATCTTTGTTCTTTGAACGTATTGGAATATCCCACTCCTGGCATAGGAGTATAAGTGCCTCTCTAGATCGCTGCTCATATGCCTCCATAGCAAAAATAAAATAGAAAAGAAAAACAGAGAATAGGGAAGGGGACTGTTTGCAATGTGTGACTATATAATGCACTGAGTTTTAGCCTTTGGAAATTGTAAGAAACAATTTCTTTTAGTACCGGGATTTTCACACTAGCAAATCCACAAGCACTAAAATCTAATAATAAAAAAAAATATCTACACCGCTGCCCACCAATTTGTGACGAACCAAGGTTATCCAACCCTGCGCCAGTCACTTATTTGGCACAGAAAGGGTTTTCAGCCCCCTTTTCTGTCACCTATAGGTCACAATCTAGCCACACCAGGCAAGCTTGTGATTCAGTTTAGTGGGTGCCAGAGTTAATTCGTACTCCCTTAATCTGTACTAGATGTAAGAGAAATGCCCAACACTCCCTTTCAATGCCACCCACAATAAACTATCAATCCTATAGATCAAATACTGCCACCACCTAAGATTTATTAAAGGGAAAATCTTAAGGAAAACCCCAGACTTTACACATTAACTCTAGAAATACAATTTAGCAGAAAATAACCTACATTATACAGTTCTAATATTCCAGTCTCTTTCAGTAACGTGGTTCAATTATTAGACAAAAGCCAAACTTAATAAAGGAATTATTTATTATGCCAAAAATATTATGCACAATGCATTATTAATAAAAAGTTGTTACAAATAAAATTACACACGCAAACAGTGTTTTAAAATAAAAAGGAGAAAAACAGAATTTAATACTTTCCTAGTCTTCAAGATCTGCGCCAGGGGCTGGCGTGAAAATGATGGCTCCTTACTTCTGTACAGCAGCTCCCCTTGTAAGAATGACAATCTTATTGTTAAAAAATAAGATTCTTAAACCCTACTTTTCAGAGATCAGGTTGCTTAACCACACCCTCCTGGGCGGGCTAAGAAACCCCCCTGTCTTTACAACCTTCAATAGACTAATTTCTTGCCTGAATTTATACAATCCATTCCTGCTAGGTAAGAAATTTCTATAGTAACATATCTAGAACCTCTTAGTTTTATTGGGAGAATCGGTTTGATATCAAATATGCCATAGGTTGTCATATTTACCTTCCTTTAAGTTATAACAGTTTTAACCCATATATGTACATAATATACCAATGTCCTGTCAGTGACCTGGTCAGTTTTTGTAATGAAGGGCCTGTTTTGCATCAGGCATTCTATTGACAGTTTAAGCCATAAACTTTATCCTGTGTATCTCTGTGACTAAGAGTTTCAGTGACTTTATGACCCAATGCATACACACTAACAGTTGGTGGCTATTTAGGGGGTTCTGGCACTTCAAAGAAAACACAATTCTTCTTGAAAACAAATAACTGTTTTGAGTGCAAGCTACACAAAGTTAACTCCTTAGCAGCTGAATCCTGAGATATTTGTGACACTTTCTTATTAGAAGATCATTTAAAACTGGTTTAATAGCTGAATGCAGAAGCAGTTTGTATGAATACAGAGATTTTACTTTTTTTGTGACATAAGTTTTTTAAAATATTGCAACTATTTTATCTACACACTAAATAATCTAAATGTAATTTACCTGATTAGACTACATGCACTGACTAATCACTTAGAATGACAGATTAAATCATAAGTAAAGCAAGGAAAGATTTTGTCTAATCTGGAAAATATATAATTTTTCTATAACAGGATTTTATTCGATTTAATTTTGAGTCACAAAATCTTGGCTAACGGAACAGAATTCTAGCAATACAGTATATAATCAGTCTATTTTAGTCAGCTTGTATTCTATATAGAATTAACTTTCAGCAAAAACATTAGGGACAGTCTACTACAGAATTTGTATTGTTTCAAAAAATTATCCCTTTATTACATATTCCCCAATTTTGCATAACCAACACTGTTATATTAATATACTTTTTACCTATTTGATTACCTTCTACCTAAGCATCTTTTGACAGCCTCCTTACTTTTCTTTTGACAGACTTGCATTTTAGCCAATCAGTGCCTTTTCATAAGTAACTCCACGGGCATGAGCACAATGTTATCTATATGGCACACACAAACTAACGCCCTCTAGTTGTGAAAAACTGTCAAATGCATTAAGATAAGAGGTAGCCTTCAAGAGTTTAGAAATTAGCATATGAGCCTACCTAGGTTTAGCTTTCAACTAAGAATTTCAAGAGAACAAAGCAAATTTGATGATAAAAATAAATTGGAAAGTTGTTTAAAATTACATGTCCTTAACCATGAAAGTTTAATTTTGACTAGAATGTCCTTTTAAGACTGCAATTTCAAATGGTAGACAGCATATCTTTTTGCAGATTCTACCCTGCTGTTTTTTATTTTCCCTAAAAACACTTTACTATATTATTGTCATATTCGCCTTTTGATAATCATATGTTAATTTTACAACAATAGTCTATTTTGAGCATAGGTTCTGTTTAGTTTACCAATACAGAGCCAGATTACAAGTGGAGTGCTATTTAGAAGTAAACTTTTAGTATGCACACAGTATTACAAGTTGAAAGTAAAATGTTTGCATGCGAGCGAAAGCCGATGCGCGCTAACTTCAGAGCTTTTGCTATCATGCAACATTGGAATTGACCCCTAAATGTCATAAACCTACATATACACAGAGGCTTAGAAAAAAAATTGCATCCACACACAGGTAACAGGAAGGATAAAGTTGCAGAGAAAAGGAGTTCACTCTGACATGCAGCGGTGGGAATGATAAAGGAAATTTGGCTATGGTGAACCGCCACCACCGTTCCTAAATGCACTATATACAACAAAAAGTATGTAGTCACATATCCTGATTATTTAGTGTAAATGTAACTACCAGATTAAACCTAAACTTTATACATGACTCATGCAACAAAACATGTAGACTGCTACTTAAGATAATATACATTTGTTTTGCAGTTAATCAAACATGTTTACTCATAAAAATACTAATTAACAGTTATTTCTATTTATATCTTCAAACCTGAAAATTGTTGGTTTGCTATTGTGTTGGTTTTATCACTGCATACAAATATAATCTGCTATTGTTAGAAATGTTTCGGATTGATTATTTTTACATTTGTGATAAGACAATGATACTTACTGATCCAGCCTATGATAAACTGTTAAAAAAATACAGAGCTAAAGTAACCGAGGTATATTTTTATTTGCTTGTTTCTCAGTGTGGTTTTGTTTATAATAAAAATGTAATTTAATTTACTCCATGTGATTGTTTAGACTTTTCTCTTTGTCTCATTAAGTCGCAGAACCTGTGAGAAGTATGGCACTGTCAGAAATGTTGTAACACAGATCATTCACCTGCAGAACTAAAGCTCTGAGTCTAAGAAATTTTCAGCACCAAGGATAGCAACACATGTGTATTGTTAGGGTACAAACGGTCCTAAAAATAAAAAAAAGCATGACATGTGGATGTTTAAGCTTCCTATTGTAGAATTAATCAGATTTTTAAATGTCTGTCAGGGATGGGTGATTATTCATAAGTTTATAGCAGCATCCTCCACAAATTATTCACTCTGTCTCCAGAAGACTTTACATAACAAAAATGAAAACAGAGACTTTTTCAAGCATGTAGAAGACAACCTCACTTGAATATCGGTTCTTTAATATCATAACTTAGGGTGCTAAAAATATATTCACATGAATTATAGAAGGTATAAGTAATAACCAACAAGAAGAATGATAATGAAGTCTTGGATATAAACAAGTAACAAAAACATATATAACGTTTCCTATAACCAGGTGTCAAAGTATATGTAATGCATTATTTGCAGAAACATAAAAGTATAGGATGTAATCATCAATCAAAATATATATATAAACATATACACATACAGTATAAATATATATATATATATATAAACACACACATATATATATATATATATATATATATATATATATATATATATATATATATATATATATATATATATATACCAGGAGAAAGGTATATTGGAAAGGTCTGAGCATATTAGATAAGGCAAACTAACTTAAAGGACCAGTAAACACAGTAGATTTGCATAATCAACAAATGCAAGATAACAAGACAATGCAATAGCATTTACTCCAAATTTCAAATGAGTAGTAGATTCTTTTCTAACACATTTCAAAGTTATAAATATTTCCACTCCCCTTGTACCATGTGATAGCTATCAGCCAATCACAAATGCATATATGTATAGTCTGCGTTCTTGCACATGCTCAGTAGGAGCTGGTGACTCAAAAAAGTGTAAATATAAAAGACTGTGCACATTTTTATTTAATGGAATAAATTGGAAAGTTGTTTAAAATTACATTCTGTATCTGAATCATGTACATTTAATAAAACCTGAGTGTCCCTTTAAAACTATCAAGTATCATATTGGTGCTTAGTTTTGAAAATCACCCCAGGAAATGGAGCTTGACCTATGTGTTTTACCATGGCCACTGCCTTTAGTGACATCAAATAAAACATTGTAGCCCATTACTTTAATGATTTAATCATATCTTGGTGATCCTTAATCATTATCTCACAGTCAAGTGAATATGACTCATTTAAAGTGAATGGTTCTGTCACTTCAGCCATTATTAAACACTTTAATACCATCTGAGAAAAAAATAAATCTGTCATTTGACTTAAACTAATGAGGTATGGTGAAAGTCATAAACTACATAATTATTTTTTTAGCTGTGTCTTAGAAGTACAGATCCCTCACAGTTAATTTGACCTAGATACTATTCTGCTTGGAAAGTTTTTCTTACTAGAAAATTTTATGTTAAAGGGACACAATGCTCAAAATGTGTTCTATTTGAAAGAATACATTTCAAAAAGTATTACAGAGTCAATAAGAATTTTTGAAGTCTTTCCTACTTTTAGAATAACTCTTTACCTTAAGTATGGATTGCAGTTCTGGGGACTAATTTTAAAATGAGACCCCGTAGAATTCAGAGAAGGGCCACAAAACTGGGAATGGAAGATTTAAACTATGAATTGGATCTGTTTACTCTAGAAAGGCACATGAGAGGTGATATGATTACTTTATATAAATATATTCAAGGCCCATATACAGAGTCAGCAGAAGTGCTTTTTCCAAGGCAATTGTTTGTGAAAAGAGGTCAGAATTTAAAGCTAGAGAAAAAGAGATATAATCTGCAGCAATGTACAGGTTTATTCACGTTAAGTACTATAAAATTTGGGAACACCTTGCTTCAAGAGGTAGTAACTGCAATGACTTAGGTACGTCCAATACAGAAGCACATGCTGCAGTCACCACCAAAGTAAATGGTTAAAAAAAAATGTTGCACCAAACCCAACATAAATGCATTAACATATAGTTTTACACTTATATATAAACTATCTGATACAAAATTATTCACATAAATATAAAAAAACATTTTCATCTGTGTATAGAATATTTGAATTGGAAATGATCATAGATAGTGTAAAAAAATATATAAATATTCTATGGATTATTTAGATTTTTTTTTTACAGTATATATAATAATTATTATTTATATTTTTTTAATATTTAATATTTTAATGACACATCTTAAGATAACTGTTTTCATGTGCACTAACCCGACACAACATTCCTATGTTCTTTACATAATTTTTATTATTAAATACAGTATATTTCTGTATATGTCTGATAATGTTAATTTAAAATAGATATCTATACCTATATATCTATAGAAATAGATATAAAGGTATAGGTATATACAGATATATATATACAGATATATATACAGATATATATATATATATATATATATATATATATATATATATATATATATATATATATATACAATACAAATAACATATTCCTGTATTTGAAGAACATTTGAATTTGAAATATGTACAGTAAATACACAGCATAACATATATAAAACAAAAAGAAGCAGGCACTCACCGGTATTTAAATAAAGGATATATTTTAATCCCACAAGGTGTGACGTTTCAGAGTATTACACTGTGTATATTAAAAATAATAATATATATATACCAAAAAGCAAAGATTGCACTCACAGGTCTTTTTCAAGTAAGTAAACAAAATACTTTAATGTAATGTTTTCGGGGATCTGGTTCCCTTTGTCAGCATAAACAAGTGAAGAAAAACCACACCATTTATAGTGAATATCAATCAAACATTTCTCTTACCAAGCGTAGTAAGTGGCGCCAAAGTTTCGTGGTAGAACGCATCTTGCGTTCCACTATCTAACAGGACCGGAAGTGTACACACATCACTTCCGGAAGTGTAAATCGTAATACATCTTAGTGCATAACATTAGATAATGTTTTCACAATGTAAAACAGTACAAAACTGTATATCTCACAACAGTGTGAACATCTAATACTGCCTACACCCAGGAGATTAAAGGGACAATCTACACCAGAATTTTTATTGTTTTAAAAGATAGATAATCCCTTTATTACCCATTCCCTAGTTTTGCATAACCAACACAGTTATAATAATATACTTTTAACCTCTGTGATTATCTTATATCTAAGCCTCTGTTAACTGCCCCTTTTTTCAGTTATTTTGACAGACTTGCAGTCTAGCCAATCAGTGCCTGCTCCCAGATTACTTCACGTGCACAAGCACAGTGTTATCTATATGAAATATGTGAACTAACACCCTCTAGTGGTGAAAAACTGTTAAAATGCAATCTGAAAGAGGTGGGCTTCAAGGTCTAAGAAATTAGCATATGAACCTCCTAGGTTAAGCTTTCAACTAAGAACAAAGCAAAATTGGTGATAAAAGTAAATTGTAAAATTGTTTAAAATTACATGCTCTATCTGAATCATGAAAGTTTATTTTGGCCTAGACTGTCCCTTTAAGTGTGACATTATAAATTAATCGATAGCGCAACAACCTGATAAGGCATTCTGTTGCTATGGGAACAGAGTATACACAAAATATTATTACCATCGTCCAATAGAGCAGTTTGATGAAATGACTACAAGGCAATGTTGGACAGATCTAATGCAGGTATATGGTATGCTTAGATTCATATAGTAACAGGACTACCTTTGTTCATAGACACATCACAAATAGGGGCATGTAGTCTGAACTGACTGAAAGAGATTTACAGGGAGTGCAGAATTATTAGGCAAGTTGTATTTTTGAGGATTAATTTTATTATTGAACAACAACCATGTTCTCAATGAACCCAAAAAACTCATTAATATCAAAGCTGAATATTTTTGGAAGTAGTTTTTAGTTTGTTTTTAGTTTTAGCTATTTTAGGGGGATATCTGTGTGTGCAGGTGACTATTACTGTGCATAATTATTAGGCAACTTAACAAAAAACAAATATATACCCATTTCAAGTATTTATTTTTACCAGTGAAACCAATATAACATCTCAACATTCACAAATATACATTTCTGACATTCAAAAACAAAACAAAAACAAATCAGTGACCAATATAGCCACCTTTCTTTGCAAGGACACTCAAAAGCCTGCCATCCATGGAGTCTGTCAGTGTTTTGATCTGTTCACCATCAACATTGCGTGCAGCAGCAACCACAGCCTCCCAGACACTGTTCAGAGAGGTGTACTGTTTTCCCTCCTTGTAAATCTCACATTTGATGATGGACCACAGGTTCTCAATGGGGTTCAGATCAGGTGAACAAGGAGGCCATGTCATTAGATTTTCTTCTCTTATACCCTTTCTTGCCAGCCACGCTGTGGAGTACTTGGACGCGTGTGATGGAGCATTGTCCTGCATGAAAATCATGTTTTTCTTGAAGGATGCAGACTTCTTCCTGTACCACTGCTTGAAGAAGGTGTCTTCCAGAAACTGGCAGTAGGACTGGGAGTTGAGCTTGACTCCATCCTCAACCCGAAAAGGCCCCACAAGCTCATCTTTGATGATACCAGCCCAAACCAGTACTCCACCTCCACCTTGCTGGCGTCTGAGTCGGACTGGAGCTCTCTGCCCTTTACCAATCAAGCCACGGGCCCATCCATCTGGCCCATCAAGACTCACTCTCATTTCATCAGTCCATAAAACCTTAGAAAAATCAGTCTTGAGATATTTCTTGGCCCAGTCTTGACGTTTCAGCTTGTGTGTCTTGTTCAGTGGTGGTCGTCTTTCAGCCTTTCTTACCTTGGCCATGTCTCTGAGTATTGCACACCTTGTGCTTTTGGGCACTCCAGTGATGTTGCAGCTCTGAAATATGGCCAAACTGGTGGCAAGTGGCATCTTGGCAGCTGCACGCTTGACTTTTCTCAGTTCATGGGCAGTTATTTTGCGCCTTGGTTTTTCCACACGCTTCTTGCGACCCTGTTGACTATTTTGAATGAAACGCTTGATTGTTCGATGATCACGCTTCAGAAGCTTTGCTATTTTAAGAGTGCTGCATCCCTCTGCAAGATATCTCACTATTTTTGACTTTTCTGAGCCTGTCAAGTCCTTCTTTTGACCCATTTTGCCAAAGGAAAGGAAGTTGCCTAATAATTATGCACACCTGATATAGGGTGTTGATGTCATTAGACCACACCCCTTCTCATTACAGAGATGCACATCACCTTATATGCTTAATTGGTAGTAGGCTTTCAAGCCTATACAGCTTGGAGTAAGACAACACGCATAAAGAGGATGATGTGGTCAAAATACTCATTTGCCTAATAATTCTGCACTCCCTGTATAGCCCCTTGTCCTGAGTGGTAGAGATGTGTGTTTGAGTCATTACACGCTCATAATACATTATGTGTATCTCCTAAAAATAAAAAAATCTTAATTAAAAAGAACTTCGAGACTAAATTGTATTTGTGTCATGCTAATTATATCAGACAGTTGTAATGCTGAAACTTCAAAAATTTTGATATCACAGGTGAGTAAGTAACTTGAATTTTATTGTGTTAGATGCATATTACTAGAGTGCACCTCTTGGGCAATTAACTACTAGAATATTGCAATGCAACTCAAATACAGATCTCAATCTAATTCAAGTAGTTGTCAAACATACTTGTCAAAGATACTACTGGCTAGCCCACTACAACATATCCACACTGAACATAGAATCACATATATTCAGATCTCAATGGTTCTGTCATACATGACCATACACAGTCAAGAATTGTCTTTTGAAGATATATACAAACAACAGTCTTCAATAGTTGGTATTGGGGATGCACCAATAGTACTGTCCATCAATAATGGGCTAGGACCCTGTAGGGTACACTCCGATACTGTGTGTGTTCGAGTGTCCACCCATGAGCTAATGGACTTCCACACAACAAAAAGGATGCTAGATGCTCCCATAGTTTACTTACTTGAAAAAGACCTGTGAGTGCAATCTTTGCTTTTTGTTGTTAATTACATTATTGCACCCAGGCAGTTGACACATGGTGGGTAGAGCTGGAATTTGTATATATATATATATATATATATATATATATGCAAACAATTTCCAGTTCAGCCCACCAAGAGACATCAGCCTGGGTGCAAATATGAAAGGTATATGTAACAGAAACAGATGCACTCTCAGGACTTCCACTCCCACTTAAAGAAGTTTGTGGAAGTCCTGAGAGTGCATCTGTTTCTGTTACATATATATATATATATATATATATATATATATATATATATATATATATATATATATATATATATATATATATATATATATATATATACTGTATATATAATCACAAAATGTATCACACCAAAAATGTATTAAATACCTATGTGGTAAAATATCCGCCTAGTTTTTTTACACAATTCCCACTTATATTTGCAGGGTTACCTTATTTTAAAATGGCTATTTATTTCTGGGTGCTTACTGATTACTATTGAAAAACGTTTTTTCACAAACATACAACAAAAACGTCATATACTAGTAGAGATATTTTGTGACTTTAAAATAGTAATTAACAAATGTATAAAGATATGTGTCCAGTTTAAAGTTTACATTATTCAAAAATTATAATATAATTATGTAACTGTAATATTGCTGTCAAGATGAGGTTTAATTTAATCAAAGTATAGCCTTCACAATTGTTTTCTGTACAGCTATTCCTTATCAGCACAAGGGACCCATTATAAATGAGGACGTCTGCTCTAGCAGATTTTATCAGTTTAGCCTAAGCCAGCAAATAAAGAAACCAGTCACTTGCAATGAACTGCTCACTCCAATTTGTATTTCTACTTCTTAGCATCAACAGTTAACACAGGTCCATAGTTTAACTTTGAGCAGCTTGTGTGATTTAGTTAGATCACACTATCCCATTTATTACAGATAAGGTAACCGGACTTTGTAAGCTGACACTGTGAGCTTCAGCAACCCCCACACTAGACAGACACAGCTGTAAAGCAATGGTGTGATGGCTACACTAATATACCCCAAACCTTCTCTGTTTTATTCTTTCAATTCCCTTACTTGTTAGGAGTATTATTGTCAGATTGTCTGGTGTTTTCATAGGCACGCTGAGCTGCTTCATACCCTGCACAACCATTGAATCTGCCATACAATTGTCAGTATTTTATGCATTTGCTTGGAAGTGTCTTGCTTTATTTTCCTTCCCTCAGTTATTTATAGAACAGTTCTTAGGTTCCGGGCCAAACCATCAACCTCCTCTAACTAGAAACTTATCACACGTGAAGTGACAGACCTGCTAACAAACCCTCAGATCAGACTCCTTTCTTCCTGGAGTTTCATTAAAAAAAAATCTGAATCAGATACAGGGAACTTATTTATATGACTCTCAAGAAAGTAGCAGATAAACCCAATCAAATCTCCTTAAACCATTTCTTTCAGTGTTGTTCCTCCTGCAAGCGCTGAATAAATAAGACAGGGCTTTTTCACAGGGGTCTGGTTTCATCAGCTGTAACGCTCCAGAAAAGTGAGAGACACAGATATCAGTGATGGATTTTCAGCTCATCTCTCTCCCACACAGCTGGGAACAGAACAAACTTTCCTTGCTCACAGCTTATGCACAGTAGGGGTTGATATACGCAATGCAAACACAAGACAGTTAGAAAAGGCAGAGACGCAACTGGCATGTAGACTACAGCAGGCGTATTCGCTATAATATTGTAGGATATATTACTTTCTGCACCTATATACTGCAATGATGACTTTGAGTGCAGTGTCTTATATTGTTAAAATACTGCATGTTTTGTCACTGGAATTAAAATATATAACGTACTGGGGGATTTCTTACTGTATGCAATGGCTGACACTGTTAGAGTAACAAAGTAATTAATTATATAATGCAATTGCAAATATAACACCTTAATGGAATATAACACTACTGCAGCAGACACTTAACTTAACCCCATGTTAACAGCAGCTTTTGAACATACCTAACAGAGTCCTATTTGACAGTGTCAGCCCCGTCTCCAGCTTCTTCCTTTTTTCTTTCTGCCGCTGCCACTGTGATCCACAAATTGGAGGGAAAACATAGAGCAGGGAGGGATAACACACAAGCATTAAAAAAGTGCTCCCCCTGCTGCCCGCCCATAGCAATGGCCAACTCGCACACTGAAAATTGTGCGATTAGCAAAGGTATAGGCTCTGTTATGGGCGGAGCAGCAGGCACATAGAAAAAATATGCAAAGGGCTAAGGCAGGCTATATCTCTCTACCGCATGTGCAGTAGAGAGGTATATAGAAGTTTATAAAATGATTTTTTTTTTATTAAACTGGACAGTAGACTGGAGCCTTTTTTGGCAGAATAAATATAATTTTTCCAATAGGGGGGCTATTAGAGAAATTATATTTATTCAGCCAAAAAATATGTATTTTCTTTCTTTTTTCTTTTTTTTCCCAGGGGGCTCACGTGCCGTTGTGATCATATGGAGGAGCCTCCACTGTGCATAGCATGAGTCACTAGGGGCATTGCCCGTACCCTTAGTAACCAGCCAAACAAATTTAAACTAAACAACGTGGCTAATTAGATAAAAACAATGATGCTCTTATGCTAACACTATACATCCATAATCAACAACTACAACTTAATATGGGTGGACTGCTGAGGTACAGAACAGGGAAGGGGACTGCACTCTCAGACCGGACCTGGTACTCTGTGTGTTGTATTAATTTGTTTTGTAATATTCCCTATGATTCTTGCACCCAGACCTGTCCGTGGTTAACTGCCTGTGACTCTGGGGACAGCACCCAGGGCTGAGCATGTTGCAGGGTCATGGGATGTGTACCCGGTCCGGTATGAGAGTGCAGTCCCCTTTCGTGTTTTGTACATATCTAGGGTGATTACATAAGCCTGTGCACCCTTCACTTGTTCCCAGTTTGTTGGATTGAAAGCTTGCATTGTGTGGCTGTTTTAGGGTCCCAGGTTTCCCAGGTTTTGGAAAGGACCTTGACGTGGTACCTGGGCTTGTCCCATTTCACCAAATGGGGTAACTAACCCTTCCATTGTTGCTTTTAATCTTATATATATTAGCCCTTTGCATTCATGAACCATATACCTTTGAACCCTTATAAATATTGTTTATGAATAATTTTTATCAGATAGTGTTCAAATAAGTTTAACAGTATATTTTAGTGTATTAATGTTATGATTGTTGCAACTTTTTTTAACTCACTACCCTTTACACAAGGTTGTCACACTACCCCGGTGATGGAAAAGTGCGATTAAGTGTTTGCATTTACTTTCTACTTGTACAACGAGCGCTATTTCAGTTGCCTGCAAAAAGCCAGAAAAAATGCATGCAAAGGTTAGTTCGCCACTTGTAATCTAGCTCAATGTGTTTTAAATATTATTTTTGCAGAAAAGCCGCTTTACTTATAACTTACCTAGAATATAAAAGGGAATGAGGACAAGAAACTATTTAAAAAAAAAAATGTGCCCACTTAAGAAGTGCAAGATGGAGTCAATAGTGGTTTCTTTACAATAAAGATCTGTTGTGATTTTCTCACTATAATTTTTAGTTGTTGGCCTAGATTCCTAGACTTTTAAGGTTGCAGATGGGCATCCTTGTAAAGACAAGATCTTGTTCAAACCTCATTGAGCCTTGTTTCCCCTATATTATCCAGTGTTTCCTTAGTGGTTTTCCTGCATTAACATATATAGGACCAGATTGCAATTGGAGAGCTAAATAAGTGATATTAGCACTCCACTGAGTAATACCAGCGCATGCTAATGTCAAATTGTAAAATGTGAGTTTGCGTTCGCTAGGAAACAATTCCGCTCACGAAAGCGATCTTCCATAGACTCCAATGGGAGCCTCGTTCTCATGCTGTGAGACACGGCATGAGAACCTAGCGTAGCAAAGGGGGTAAGTAGCGCAGCGATGGGCAGCATTTTTAAATATATATATATATGAATATATTCATTTAAATGTATGTGTTAATATGTGCATATACACATATTAACACATAAATATATATGTATATAAGCATATATATATTTACAGGGAATTAACAGTTCCCCTAGACTGCAATGTAAAGGCACTTTTCAGTGCCGTTTTTTTCTAACACCCCACAACCGTCACTTTTAAACCCATATAACTGCTTTTTGCAGTTATTTTATTTAAAAAAAATTCTACTATTATGGTTAATTTTATAAGCACAAACTTCTACCGCAAGCTCACAGTAGCAATAACCACCACTTGTAATAGCTGGTTATTTATCGCATGCTCGCAAACTGGTAAATTTGCCCATTTGCAGGCAAACAATAAATTAGCAGTCCACTTGAAGTCTAGTCCATAGTTGTGTGAGGTGCCCCATACTTGATAGCTCACAATCAAAAGAGAACCACTAACGATAATAAATACATCAAAACCAAAAAAAGACTAGTGGAATAGTAAACATTTTATATTAATAGAACAAAATGTGTCACCAGGAACTGGTCGTGAACATTCCGTGGAATTTTACAGGCGTGGTCAGGATTTTTTTACCTACACCTTTCAAAAGATTCTATTGCTCCTTTGAAGTATCTTGTCTCAAAGACATGTCTCATTTTTTTCAAAGCTAATGACATCTCATTTTTATTTTATTATTATTATTATTATTATTAATATTTTATTTCTCTTTGTTTTCAAGTTTTCATTTTTGCTGATTTTAGAGTGGACTGTTTCACAAAGGGACCCTTTTCATTATTTTTTTGGTCTATATGGTTTTGAAGGTGTTTTTGTGATACCACTATCCTTCACAGTGATTGACTGATTATAATCGAGGTGAAGTTGCAACTTGCAGCCGTGATGAGGCCTAGGTAAAATTGCAAAATATTGAGGTGAGTTTTTTTTCTGTGAGATATTAAATTCAAAGCCAGGTTTTATTGACTCAAAGCCAACATATTGTGTAAAAATCAATTTCAAATGCCATTTTCAATTTAATATCATTCACATTTACTCCACTAATACCTTCAACAAATAGATCTTTATTGTTTTTCCATTAAATAAAGATGTTTTGTAACCACAATAAAATACTATAGTATATATATTTCAAATAATTATCTGAAAAAACACCTTAGATTCCAACTTAAGTAGATGCTAGCATATATTGTGGCAATTATCTGTCACTATTATCTAAATCAAATTTATTGTGTCCAAGAACAAACCTTATAGGATATGAATTAGAGGACTGGCACTAGATATAGTGTGTAGAGGAATAAATGGATAATGAATCCGGTGCTACCCTTCAGTATACATAAGTAAAATTAACAGGTAAGGGAACCTAAGGTTAAGGGTTTAATATAGCACTCATTCCTACTAAAGGGATTTAAAAAATTGAATTTTTATTCTGATTAAAGTTAAAAATAGGAGAATAAACACCTTTATAGTACCCACTAAATCGCTGTGCACCTTGTCCCCCTGTTTCCTGGCCGATAGCAGCCGACGCGGAACCACCTTCTTCACCGACGGACTACGACGAATGACGGCTCCTTTAAGGGACGTCATCCAAGATGGCGTCCCCTCAATTCCGATTGGCTGATAGGATTCTATCAGCCAATCGGAATTAAGGTAGGAAAAATCTGATTGGCTGATGGATTGGCGGAAGGAAGATTCAAGACCCGGCTTGGAAGATGACTTCGCCCGGATAGAAGACCTCTTCAGCGCCTCTTTGAAGATGACATCGGCCGGATCGAAGACTTTTCTTCAGCGCCGCCTGGATGATGACTTCATCGGATGGAAGATTTCTTCAGCGCCGCTTGGAGGATTAACTTCTTCCGCTCCGGATGTCCTCTTCAGTTCCATCGGTGGCTCGGCTGAGTGAAGACAACTAAAGGTAGGATGATCTTCAGGGGATTAGTGTTAGGTTTTTGTAAGGGGGGTTTGGGTTAGATTAGGGGTATGTGGGTGGTGGGTTTTAATGTTGGGGGGGTTGTATTTTTCTTTTACAGGCAAAAGAGCTGTTTTCTTTGGGGCATGCCCCCACAAATGGCCCTTTTAAGGGCTGGTAAGGTAAAAGAGCTTTGAAATTTATTTAATTTAGAATAGGGTAGGGCATTTTTTTATTTTGGGGGGGTTTGTTATTTTATTAGGGGGCTTAGATTAGGTGTAAGTAGCTTAAAATTGTTGTAATATTTTTAACATGTTTGTAACTTATTTTTTTATTTTTTGTAACTTAGCTTTTTTTATTTTTTGTACTTTAGTTAGTTTATGTAATTGTATTTAATTGTAGTTATTTGTAGGTAGTTTATTTAATTAATTTAATGATAGTGTAGTATTAGGTTTATTTGTAACTTAAGTTAGGATTTATTTTACAGGTAATTTTGTATTTCTTTTAGCTAGGTAGTTATTAAATAGTTAATAACTATTTAATAACTATTCTAACTAGCTAAATAAATACAAAGTTACCTGTAAAATAAATATAAATCCTAAGATAGCTATAATATAATTATTAATTATATTGTAGCTATCTTCGGGTTTATTTTACAGGTAAGTATTTATTTTTAAATAGGAATAATTTATTAAAGTATAGTGTAGTGTTAGGTGTAATTGTAACTTAGGTTAGGATTTATTTAACAGGTACATTTCTCTTTATTTTAGCTAGGTAAGCTATTAAATAGTTAATAACTATTTAATAGCTATTGTACCTGGTTAAAATAAATTGAAAGGTACCTGTAAAATAAATATAAATCCTAAGATAGCTAGAATATAATTATTATTTATATTGTAGCTATATTAGGGTTTATTTTAAAGGTAAGTATTTAGTTTTAAATAGGATTCATTTAGTTAATAAGAGTTAATTTATTTAGATTTATTTAATTAATATTTAAGTTAGGGGGGCGTTAGGGTTAGACTTAGGTTTAGGGGTTAATAATTTTATTACAGTGGCGGCGGCGTAGTGGGGGGCAGGATAGGGGTTAATAAATTTATTATAGGTGGCGACGGTGTAGGGGGGGCAGATTAGGGGTTAATAAATTTATTATAGGTGGCGACGGTGTAGGGGGGGCAGGATAGGGGTTAATACATTTAATATAGGTTGCGGCGGGTTCAGGGAGCGGCGGTTTAGGGGTTAATACATTTATTATAGTTGCGGTGGGCTCCGGGAGCGGCGGTTTAGGGGTTAATATGTATAGAGTAGCTTGCGGTGGGCTCCGGGAGCGGCGGTTTAGGGGGTAATAACTTTATTTAGTTGCGGCGGTGTAGGGGGGACAGATTAGTGGTGTTTAGACTCGGGGTACATGTTAGGGTGTTAGGTGTAGACAGCTCCCATAGAAATCAATGGGATGTCTTTCAGCAGCGAACTTGTACTTTCGCTATGGTCAGACTCCCATTGATTCCTATGGGATCCGCCGCCTCCAGGGGTGGCGGATTGAAAACCAGGTACGCTGGGTCGTAAAAGTGCCGAGCGTACCTGCTAGTTTTTTGATAACTAGCAAAAGTAGTGAGAATGTGCCGCACTTGTGTGCGGAACATCTGGAGTGACGTAAGAATCGATCTGTGTCGGACTGAGTCCGGCGGATCGATGCTTACGTCACAAAATTCTACTTTTGCCGGTCTCGAGCCTTTGATAACTAAGGCGTATCAGCCTCGCCACAAATACGCTGCGGAATTCCAGCGTATTTGAGGTTGACGGCTTGATAACTAGGCCCCTATATATCTAACTATCTATCTATCTATCTATCTATCTATCTATCTATCTATCTATCATCAATCTATCTATCTGCCTTCACATAAACGTGAAAGGCCAGATAACGAGTGGATCACTAACAGTTGAAAGTAAACACGATCGCTTGAGTGTAATTGAAGTTAACGCTCGTTGGAATAGCGCATCCTCAGAGCTCTGGTTAACTATTTTGTTAAACAAAAAAGTGTCACAAAACACATCAAAAATACATTACAAAGTACAGTTACACGCATAATAACACTATCTGATAAAAATGATTTAAAAAAAAAATATTTCACAAACAAGTTATAAGGGCTCAAAGATATGAGGTCTCAGGTGTCAGAAAAAAATGCATGCAAAGGGCTTTAGCATTGAAATACATATGTCTAAATATGTATATGTATGGGTATGTACTGTATATATATATATATATATATATATATATATATATATATATATGTTTATATGTGTATACTTATGTATTTATGTATTCATATACATATATACACATATAAAGACATAAATACATTTGTACACACATACAGACATATATGTACGTGCATTGGAGTCCTTTGCAGTTAAAGGGACATAAAAGAAGTTGGGACAGAAACAAAATAATATAATATGTACATGAAAAAAGCATATTTATGTAATGTTCATATTTAATAAAGTGTTATACTGTGTATTTACTGTAAATATTTCACATTTCATTGTTCTGCACATAGCAGAATATGTTCTATGTATTTATAAATAGATATTCCTATACATATCTGTATATATATATATTTATACCTATATATAATCATGTAATATAGGTATAAATATATATTTGTGCGAAATACCATCAGATATATGTAAAAATATGTATTTCTGAATAAATAGAACAAATTCTGCTATGTGAAGAGTAGGGTGTTAGTTTTTTTCTCCACTTTGCTTGCTCCATTGACTTTAAATGGGTAATACGTTATCGCGCGATATTCTAAGTTTGGCTTCTTACGGGTATCAGGCTAGCGAGAGAGCGAAAACTGTTTACTTGTAATACGAGCGCTACCCATTGCGCGTAAAAAGTTTACTTTTAGTGGAGTTAGTGCCGCGAGCGGGAGAGTAAAATAACGCTCCACTTGTAATCTGGCCCTTAATGTGGAATATTGTTCCACCTTCATTCTTCTAATGTAATGTGCGCTGGTATTACAAGTTTTCAGCAATGCAAACCTCGCGTTCGCATTGCTGGGAATCATTGAGCTCACAAGAGCACACTTCCATAGGCTCCTATGTGAACCTCGTTCTGATCCCGTCAGAAAAGGCATCAGAACCTTAGCGCTGCAAAGGGTTTAAGTAGTGCAGCGATTGCAAGAAACTTAAATATATATGTATATGCTTATATACTGTACATATATATTTATATCTTAATATGTGTTTATACACATATTAACACATACATAGTTATGTATATAAGCATATACATATACTGTATATTTACTGGGGACACACAGTTCAAATTGACAGTGGAGTGAAAAAAAGTGCAGTTTTTTTTCACTCTACTCCCACCAACTTTAGCCCCAAAATACTGCCTAGTGCAAAGATGCTGCTATCTTTATTTTTTTAATAAAATACAATAAACTGTATTTTGTGGGCATTTGGGGCATATTTATAAAATATAAGATCTTATCTCTGGTTAATTTTATAAGCACAAATTGCTAACGCGGTAGCAATAACCAGCCACTTGAAATTGCTGATTAATTATCGCGTGCCCGATTACGAGCGTACGATAATTTATCGCACCACTTGTAATTTAGCCCAAAATGTTTCCTCTTCATCTAAATTTATAACATCATATTTAATATTATTTTTCTCATGTGTACATGGTTTGTTGTAGCAAGATAATTAATAGTATTTATTGAATTAATGAAAGCTCCCTACCAAGGACTTTTCCCAGATGGATAGTTAAATGCTTCTATAAAATATAAATTATTTCTAATTAGTTGCCCCTTACTATTTTGGTCACTTTGACCAATGCTCTCTAATCTGCCTATTTTTTTTTATGTATGTCCACTTTTATCTGTTTTATAATCTGCATTCAACAACTTCCTCCACTGTCTTCTGACAGCACATTAAACTTAGAGGTACTCGGCACTGGCTATTACCTTGTGCCATACTTGCATCCAAGTTATCTCTCACAGAAAACTTAAAATCAGATGCTGGTAACTGTTCTTGTAACCAATACCATATTAGTCCTCCTAGGTCTAGGACTTTTCTTGTGCTATGTATGCCAGATCCTTACTGTCTCTGTTTAGTTTATAACACTTAGTTTCATTTTCATTGTTTTTCAATTATTTCCTCAATTCCTGATAAGTTATATTAAATGCCTCTATATACTTTAAAATCTAATGATCAGGTTATTCAGTTTGTCAATAATTGTCACTCTCTGTTTTGACTTCTCATCAGGATGCCTAACTTACGGCCCGTTTCTAAAGAGCCGATAAAAATGGAGCCGTAAGCTACCAAAGCAGCCATCATCAAAAAGTATTTTACGGCTCCGTTTTAATACCAGGTTTCCACTTAAATATGTTGCACACTGTGTGCAGTTGTTTTTTTCTTGTAGGTGTTATTTAAAGGGACATAAAACCCAAATGTTGAAGCACATTAAAGTGATGGCAAGACAATATCACCTGAACATCTCTATGTTAAAAAGGAAGATATTTTTCCTTCAAATTTCCTTAGTATTCACACTTCCCTGTAAAGATACTTTAAGCAGCCAGTCAGGATGCTTGTCCCAGGACTTGCTAGGCAGTGTGCATCTGTTATGTGTAGGCACAGTCATGTTATTTTCTTATTCAGTTTTAGTGAGTTCACTGAAATCTCATGTGATCACAGCAAAGGTAAAGCATTGCCACAGCACTGCTGATGCTGATTGGCTATTTTTTTTTTTCAACTTGCAGCTGGACAGCAATTAAATTATAACTGTTTACACAGCACTTACTCTGGTGAGCTTTTTTACCTAGAGATGCTCAGGGGATATTTTCTTGTTAGCTTTGTACAGTTATGCTGCATCACTTTAAAGTAATTTAGCATATGAGTAAGTCCCTTTAATGTTGTATTAAAGTGTTCATCTGACATCGCATTTCTCAAAAATCGCTCCATAACAAGTTTGTTGCTATGGTAACCCAGCCTTACACTATAAAATGTAGAATAAACATTTGCGCTCCTTACCTGTGATTGCCTCTAGAGAGAAACAAAAACAAAGATACATTGAATTCATTAACAAATGAAATTAAAATATTTTTATTTCATGATATATGTGCTTGATTATATTTTTATATTTAAATACATATTGATATTTAACTAGAAACATAACTCCAAATACCTGGACCAGCAATATATATTACATATGGCACTACACTTGTATTGTTTGAAAACTTTAATATCTCAATGGAAATGAGGCCTCAAAAAGTTTATTTCCTGTTTTACACCTAGGTAAGCATTTCATAATGTTTTAGACTTTATCAAGAGACAGTGTTTTACCTGTTTGCGCTTTCAATGGAAAACATATATTAAACAACAATTGGATGCGCCTACTCGTGACAAAAGTGTTAAATATCAATCCACTTACAAGTATAATTGTTAGTATGTAGCATAGCATGTGTCACTCAATTACTAAAATTGATAGTGTTTAGTGCTTTATCTAAAAAATGTAAGTGCAGTACATTTGTGATGTACAGAGTACAAATATATACAAAATATAGTATATATGAATATAAGTGATGATCATATATGAAGTCACTTATCCAAATAAAGGGAATGCCTGTCCCATGAACAATAGTGATGTCCCACAGTTCTGATGGGGAACAGATTCGTGGCCTGCTGCTTCTTCAAGAAATGTGTTGGTGTAAAGTTCTGCAATATCAAAAGAAAACAAAAGAAGGCGCCACCATAGTGCAGATTTAGTGATCTCAATATCAGCCCGCACTCCAATATAATGTACTTAATGCCTTCTGAGCTCTTATAGTCACCCAGCAAACTATTCCTCGTACTCTCCAGACTCCTCCGTGCTTTGTGAACAGCTTTCACTGTTTTATACTGGCTTAATGCCACAGGTAGGTCTCAAGCAGGGAATTAGATTGTTCGGTTCAACAGTATGCATATATAGCAGTCACAAATATAATCTATGCTTCAGATTAATGTGACTCTGAAAATATAAAAATATAAAAATCAGTGGAAAGTCTATTGTGATTAAAAAGACTTTATTTCAAAAGCAATAAAACACGACGTTTTACGGTCTTCAACAACCGTTTCATCAGGTATATTACATGTTTAAAATTATCACAGATTTAAATACACTCCTTGACGTCCTAGAAATTACACTGCACCTGCGCAAAGATTTACCATAGTCATCATAGAGACCAATCCTGATTTGTTCAAATCGGCCCAATCAGTGTCTACTATTTTACTCACACCTCCGGTTTACGGATACATAGTGTTAACTCAAATCTACTAGTAACAAAGTGTATTAAATGCAATAGTTACAAATCTGCTAGTTGCGAGGTATATTGAATATGGATTGTGATATAAAAGTAACATACCAGTTGTCTATCAAAATCTTCGCAGATACGCAGTGCAAAACCACTTACAATCTATCAAATTCTTTACGGTATCTACAATGCAGCTCAATGTTACCATATCTAGGTGAGTACTCCTGTATTCC
Organism: Bombina bombina; assembly: GCF_027579735.1. Classification (NCBI taxonomy): domain Eukaryota; kingdom Metazoa; phylum Chordata; class Amphibia; order Anura; family Bombinatoridae; genus Bombina; species Bombina bombina. Next base: position 989,452,265 of record NC_069499.1, on the reverse strand, counting down.
TCCCAGATCAGGCCTTAAATAGGTATACTAAATCAATATGTGATCTTGATAGTATTCCATCTCAACTCATAGAAAGTATACTAGTTTCCATCAGTCGAAATGGATTAAACTAATCATAATAGGATCTTATCAAAATTGCATTGCATTGCTATTCAGTCCTATAGCTACACCATGTCACCTAAACTGTACAATAGTATACAGCATTCCATTACGGATACTCTAAAATGTGCATTTAATCAAATATGCATAAGTCCTAAATAAATTAAAACCTGTTCCTCACCAAGGAATATTATCATTCCAATAAGAACATTAAAATATACACTCGATCAATTCAGACATAATATTTTATACTAAAAATGTCTATAATCAGGGTATCTATAACTAAAATTACTAGTATACTTGTTAGATACATATATCACCCATCTATAGGAGCCAACTGATGTTACTAAACATACATAGATATTTCATATGTTAAATACAAATATCCCTCATCTATAGGAACCAGCTAATTATTATTATTATTATTATTATCATTTATTTGTATAGCGCCGCCAAATTCCGTAGCGCTGGCAGCTAATGTTGCTGATAATGTATAGAGGTGACATACTACCCATTACTAATGGTTAAAAGTTGACAAATCAATAGATATTACATATATTAAATACATATATCACCCATCTATAGGAACCAATTGATGCTGTTGATAATACATAGATATAGATATATTTCACCTGTCACTAGTGGTTAAAAGCTGCCATATCAATATTTTCATTCAACCCAAAAGGGTTCAATGTTTTCATTCACCATATCCAATATGTTTCTCTTTGTCTGAGATAAAGAAATCTATTCCTACCCCATTTTGGGTTAACTTGTTCTAATGGATAAATACTGAAAATATTTGTTTCTCCCATATGGCACTTATTCCCATGTCTAGGTATACTATGATTTTTGGCTCTATTTTTGAGGTTCCTCATATGTTCCCCCCATCTTTTTTTGAGGGGTCTAGTGGTCCTTCCAATATACTGGAGCAAACATTTACACTAAAGGAGATACACAATGAAAGAAGAATCACAGGTAAAATGTGTATCAATCAATCAATCAATCAAATTTTTCCTTTGTGGCAAAGGAGGTCACTATTATTTTCTTTCCTAATGTATATTCACAGAGACCACATAGGGCTCTTTTACACTTATAAAAGCCAGGTCTACCCAATACTTTCCTGTTGATACTATTATCTTTGTGCCCTGTTGAACCTTTCTTCATCAAGAACTTACTAGACGCCGGGGGCGGAGCCGGCCGTGAAAGAGTATGGCCGCAAAGAACTGAAGCTCTGATGCTATCCACCGTACATTTCTAAATAAGGGAGAAACAACTCCAAATGTAGCCCTTTCTCCAAGCTGTACTACATAAGTTAAAGCTGGGGGTGAGATTGGAGACCCGGGGGAACCGTTACAAACAGCAGAAGTGTCCGGCATACAAAGGACCACACCGGAGGCCCAACCTAGGCAAACAAGATCACACATTAAGATCTCTGCCGAAAGACACAGCATCTCTACGAACACCGGAGCACATCGGCGTGGGCTGGTAGTCGGCAGCACCGGACACCGTACAAGATAGCAGAGATCCAGAGACATCAATGCTGAGAGCGGGTGACCGCATGGAGAGTTGGAGTGGAGCAGAGGCCCAGCGGACACGCCACACGTGTGTGGAATGGAGCACCAGATAAGTTATATGTCCGCTATTAGCTGGAATTAACACCAGTAGCGTTGATTGCCACACAAAGGATTAAACAAAAATATCTTTATTGGGGGCACAAAAGACACTGAAATAGACTTGCAGATGAATGTAAAACATTGTTAGAACTCTGCACGATATATGAGAATTTGCCCAGATACGCTGCAGAGGGTCTTTTGATAAGAAAATCCTCCACTCTACAACACCATTAGTTTTCTTAAATATATCTGTAGTAACAGCATAGATCTACTAGAGAGAGAGGAAACACAGCCCCAGACAGCAATTTACTGCTGTGTGTTTGTGCAGCCGATAGCCAAGTAGCGCCATACACTACTCAGAAATGGCGGCAAAAAAACAGAAAGCAGACAAGATGCAGAAGCACACAGCTCCAGGAGGGGGAAAGCTTAACTCCTTTTTTAAACCATTTGACAATGGGAATTCAGCAATGGCAGAGGTCACACAAGCTGAGGGCTCAGACACCACAGACAACCCTGCAGACCCCGCTCCTATTACCAGAGCAGATCTACGCTTACTGACTACTAAGGATGACCTTAATATATTTATGACCCAAGTTAGTAAAGTGATAAAAGATTGCCTGGCGGAAGTCAAGAGGGATATAACTGCACTAGACCACAGGGTACTCCACCTTGAAGAACAGGCAGATGAAAATGCAAAAACCTCTGATGAATGATATGACCATAGCTTTACAGCAACAAAACACCACAATACTACAACTCCAGTCCCAAGTAGAGGACCTTGATAATAGGGGTCGGCGTCAGAATTTGAGAATCAGGGGCGTCCCCGAACAGATTCTACCACCACAGATACCATCCTATTTACAGAATCTATTCAAGTTCCTGTTGGGATTAGAAAGGGAGGACAATATACCTTTAGATAGAGCACTTCGTGCTCTCAGAGCTAGGCCAGCACCAACGGCCCCTCCCAGGGATATAATACTATGCTGCCACAAATTCACGGATAAAGAGAGACTAATGCTTGCAGCAAGGAAGAAATCTCCAATCAAGCTTGGCGAAGACTCCCTCCAGATTTTCGCAGACCTTAGCCCTCTAACGCTTGCAAAACGGAAAGAGGCTAGGTACCTTACTCTACATTTAACAGACTTAGGCATTCCCTACAGATGGGGCTTCCCGTTTGCCATCAAAGTCATCAAGAACGACAAGACTTTCACCTATAAAGACCCAGCAGATCTGGAAACATTCTGTCAACAACTGGGAATCTCGCAACCATCCTTGCCCTCAATAAAAGACCTTATAAATGACAAGCCAGCTCAGAGGAAGCTCCCGAAGAACAACCAGCAATCTGAATGGACAACGTTGCCGAGGAAAAAAAGAAATACCACGGCTGCCCCACAGTCCCCCGGCGGGACAGATTCAGACCCATCATGAAGTCCCTCTCCTGGGATGATTACTTCGTGCTCTCAGAGCTAGGCCAGCACCAACGGCCCCTCCCAGGGATATAATACTATGCTGCCACAAATTCACGGATAAAGAGAGACTAATGCTTGCAGCAAGGAAGAAATCTCCAATCAAGTTTGGCGAAGACTCCCTCCAGATTTTCGCAGACCTTAGCCCTCTAACGCTTGCAAAACGGAAAGAGGCTAGGTACCTTACTCTACATTTAACAGACTTAGGCATTCCCTACAGATGGGGCTTCCCGTTCGCCATCAAAGTCATCAAGAACAACAAGACTTTCACCTATAAAGACCCAGCAGATCTGGAAACATTCTGTCAACAACTGGGAATCTCGCAACCATCCTTGCCCTCAATAAAAGACCTTATAAATGACAAGCCAGCTCAGAGGAAGCTCCCGAAGAACAACCAGCAATCTGAATGGACAACATTGCCGAGGAAAAAAAGAAATACCACGGCTGCCCCACAGTCCCCCGGCGGGACAGATTCAGACCCATCATGAAGTCCCTCTCCTGGGATGATTACTGGACAGTACTCTAACAGAGTCTGCTGTGGACTCGTGGTCAAGTGATCCGATGCAATTGTTGAACCCTGTTTTACATATGTGGTGGTTCATTTTCTGCCATGTTTGGGGCCCCTTCTGGAGCCCCCCCTCCTCTCCATCCCTTCACCCTTTACCAAAAGAACTATTAAATACAGCACTACGAGTGGATAGGCATGTTAATTGCCTTGTACCCCCATCTCCTCTATAGAATTTGTTCCCCTTCTTTTTAAAACCACTGGGAATAAATATCTACTCCCCCCCATTCCCTTATCCCTCCTATTTACCAGTGTGATGCCAGTGCATCACACAACAAGTTGTTTGAAATGTTATTGTTTTATGTTCATTGACTTGATGTTATGTTCATTTTTGTTACTTGTCCATTGCAGCACAGATACCAAGGTTTCTCTTCTCCCTACGTCCACATTTTTCAACCATGGAAAGCAGAAGGCAGCTTATCTCCCTATACCTCTTTACTACATCTGTCCTCTTTTTACATATAAGAGGCTTCAACCTCGACTTCTGACGGGAAAAAGGAGGGTAAGATCACATAATATCTTTGTTATCCACACACTAGAATGGCCACCCCTTTAGTGAATATTATAACACAGAACACAAAAGGCCTTAATTCGCCCACAAAGAGAGCGATTGCTCTGCGTAGCTTAGCTAAACACAAGGACTCCATCATATTTGTACAAGAAACCCACTTTGTGAGGGAAGCTGAACCTAAATTTAGCTCTAAAGAATTTACAACAGGGTATTATAGTTCAAACAAGGTTAAAAAAAATGGAGTTTGCATGCTATTACACAAAAACATTCAATTCCACCTCCTTAAAAGGGTGACTGACATGGAAGGCAGAATACTAATTTTGACAGGACTGCTGTTTCATCGTCCGGTGACACTAGTCAATGTGTATGCCCCTAACAGTAGGAAAGCACAATTTTTTCAAACTTTACAAAATTTAGTAGCAGAACACAAAATTGGGACTCTTATTTTAGGTGGCGACTTAAATGTCACCCTCGATCCAGCATTAGATGCTTCCTCTAGCAGACCTACTGCCCAAACTAGACCTCCTAATACTGTATTCCAATGCTTAACACACCTAGGCCTACTGGACACTTGGAGGATAAGGCACCCGACCCAACAAAATTACACTTTTTTCTCCCATCCCTGGTTAGTGTACACCAGGATAGACTATATCCTGCTAGATAGGAACCACCTTTCCTTGATTAAGGATTCAGACATCCAGCCGACCTCCTGGTCGGATCATTCATTGGCATGCGCCCAACTACAGTGGCCAAACCACCCAGTTACCCCGTTCATCTGGAGGATGGACAACTCTTTATTACACCAACCACATACAGCTGAAGAGATAGCGAAATCCTTAAATGAATACTTTCATATAAATGCAACCCAAACATCTCTTCTTTAACAGTATGGGAAGCCCACAAGGCAGTAATCAGGGGAGAATGCATTAAACATACAGCTCATAGGAAGAAATTATATAATCAAACCATAGACACTTTGACTACGCAACTGAACCACCTAGAACTGAAAAATAAAAACTCTCCGAAAGACAGTGCACTACTTAAGCGTGTAACAGACACCAGACAAAAACTTAACAAGATTTTAACGAAGGAGGCCCAAAGACGGGCACTTAATATTAGAAAGACATATTTTTTTGAAGGCAATAGAGCAGGCCCATTATTGGCTAGGGCGTTGAAAACTCAAACGCTGAAATCACAGATACATAAATTAACGACCCCAGAGAATTTAGATATTTTGGACAGTGAAGGAATTGCCAACCACTTTAGGGACTACTATTCCAAACTATATAACTTAGAATCAAAAGACTCACCTGAACATTTGGCGCAAATGCGAGACTACATTAGAAAGGCGGAACTACCTACATTACAACCTGAACAGCGGGCAATAATGGAGAACCCTATAAGCCTACAAGAGGTCATGGCAGCAATAAAGAACCTACCAACCGGCAAAAGTCCAGGGCCGGACGGTTTCACAAATGCATATTATACATTTTACAGAAACATCTTGGCCCCACATTTACTTAAAATATTCCATGTGTTGGAAGAGGGAGGTACATTTTCCCAAAATATGCTGACAGCGCACATCTCGGTCATACCCAAACCCCAAAAAATGTTATCAGACCCTAGCAGCTACAGACCCATATCCCTTCTGAACACAGACATTAAGATCCTGGGAAAAATCCTGGCGAAAAGAATAAATGTGGTGCTGCAGACCTTAATACATACAGATCAGGTGGGCTTTGTCCCGGGGAGGGAGGCGCGGGACAACACCATTAGAGCATTAACACTCACCTTCTACGCCAAACACAATAAGATTCCAGCTGTTCTCCTAACGACCGATGCGGAGAAAGCATTCGATCGGATCAGCTGGGGGTTCCTCAGAGAAACTTTAAAGGCAATGGGGTTTGGCCCACATATGATCACCCATATTTTTAGTCTATACGCTAACCCTTCGGTGAAAGTTAAAGCAAACGGGATGCTGTCTAGTCCTTTTAAGATTCAGAACGATACACGCCAGGGGTGCCCTTTATCCCCTATTCTTTTTATTATCACCATGGAGGTCTTTGTGGCACACATTAGACAGAATCAGGAGGTGAGGGGTATCAGAATAGGCCCACATGACTTTAAAATTGCGCTGTACTCGGATGACGTGCTCTTCACAGTCACAGACCCAATCCACTCCATGCCCATAATCCTAAATGAGATATACACCTATGGCCAGTTCTCGGATTTCTCGGTAAATGCCCAGAAGTCAGAGATTTTAAATGTCTCAATGGCTCAAACCGACTTCCTCGCTGTATCGGCTACCTGTCCGATGATCCCCAGAGATAAGTCAATCAAATACCTGAGGATTCACGTATCCCCTAACCACTCACATCTATTCGCGGAGAATTACACCAAACTTTTAACCAGGACAAGACATGACCTTCACACATGGGACTTAAAACCAATATCCTGGTGGGGATGTACACAATGCATCAAAATGACTACATTACCTAGGATACTGTATCTGTTCCAGGCAGCCCCCATACCTCTCCCCAAATGGTATTTATCACAACTCCAAGACAAATCAACACATTCGTTTGGGGAAGAGTAAGCCTAGGGTTAATAAAGATAACATGTACAGGGCAACAATATATGGGGGACTGGGCCTACCAGACATTACAACATACTACAAGGCAGTGACCCTACAGAGAATTCTAGATTGGCATAGGGCAGGAGACACAAAGGCATGGGTGTCTCTGGACTCACATATCCTTAAGGTCCCATCAGTAGGCATACTATGCTGGGTGCCGAAAACTCTTTGACCACCCCAATGCTATGAATTAGCGATACATAAACATGTTTTTGAAACATGGGAGATTATCAAACTTAAACAAACACACATTACTGGAACCCGATCACCCCTCTTTCCTATCCCTTTAAATGCTGAGATGATAGGTGGGTTAGATAACGGCCTACAGAGATTAACAGAGTGGGGTTATACATTGCCACTAAAAGAATTCTTACAAAAAGGGAGATTGGCAGAAAGAGAGAACTTGACAACAGTGGTGAATGGAAGGTACTCCAATTGGTTAAAATACTCTCAACTAGTACATTTTATACACACATCCCCATATCAGAAAGACTACCTCAGGGAGCTCACTTCTTTTGAGGACCTATGTACAAGTAAGGACATCTTACGGCACACACTGTCCTTGGCACGAAAACTGCTCCAATCAGAACATGCAAAAATACTCCCCTCATACCCCACAAGATGGCATGGGGAGCTGGGAATTGTTTTGAGCAAAGAAGAATGGTTTAAGATTTTTCGTAACACTAAGAGATCCTCAGGATCTCCCCAGCTTCTCGAGCTTAACTTTAAGGTCCTGATGTGGTGGTATTTCACCCCCTCTCATATCCACTCAATCTACCCTGAGGCAGGCAATAATTGCTGGAGGGGTTGTTCAGTTAAAGGTCATTACCTCCACATGTGGTGGGACTGTGGGAAAATTAGACCTCTCTGGCACAAGATAGAATCCTTCTTCCGACCGTTAATGACAGACGAATTTGCATTGACTCCTAAAGTGGCATTACTGAATGACCTCCCATCATTCCCCTGTCAATTGAGACTTAAATTGCTACAAATGGGAATTAATGGCGCTAAAATACTCATAGCACGACATTGGAAAACACAATACACACCAACACTGGAGGACTGGATTAGTAGGGTCACAGATATACTAGTTATCAAAGAGTATGGATACTTCAAGAGGAAAAGAATAAACTTATTTGCAGATATTACATTTTTATGGGAGGACTTATTAGCACGACAAGTGACTTCACTTTCAAGTACTATATAGGGATTACCTCTTCCTTTTCTCTTACCTCAATATCTCATTGTCCCCCCGCTTCTTCCTTTTCCTTTTTCTGTTATCCAAAAGATGCTGCTATATTTACTTTACTGCTCTTGTTCCTATAAATAGTGGCGAGTTACTGCCATAGCTCTGGTCCCTTCTGCAGGGCGCTGTGAATTGCAATGGACTATTGTTTTACCGTTTTTTCTGTTTTCTCTTTTAATTTAAATTTATTTATTTTTGATTTTTTCATTATATAATGTTCTGAATAATGTTCTTGTCACAGGATGTTTTCCTTTTTATTTCGCTCTTCATTCAGACACTCATAAAGATGTCATCTATTCAATGATAGACAAGAGGCGGTTATGTATGCAAAACAAAACCTATGCAATTATGTAATATACGTCTATGCCTTTTATTTTGATTGTAAAAATTTGGTGACAATAAAGCTTTTTTTTTAAAAAAAAAAGAACTTATTAGGCACCAATCTGTTCTTAATTGTTGGGGCTCTTTTAAAAGTACAAATCGGTTGTTCATCTATAAACTCTTTCAAAAGTGGGTATCCCTGACGTATAAACCAGTGTTTGTTTAATATTTTCTTGATTTTATTAAAATTATTATTATATTGAGTAATAAATCTCAACCCATTTTTATTCCTATTGTTCTTTTCTACAGAGTCAACTATCTGTTTGTGCTCTTCTTTATTTGGTTTGTTCATTTCATCCTTCTCTAAATCATTATGTTTCATTGTCTTGTTTATAAGTTCACTCCTATCTTTGTTACAAGCTCTTTTATAACTATCCTCAATTAGTTCCATCGGGTATTGCTTTTCCATAAATCTTTCTTTCAAGAGCATTGATTGTTCATCAAATATTTTAAGGTTCGTACAATTTCTCCGGATCCTACAGAACTGATTATACGGAATATTTGTCTTCCAGGGTTTATAGTGGTTACTATTATAGTTCAAATAACTGTTAGTATCAACAGCTTTAAAGTGAGTTCTTGTATTGATATTTCCACTGCTATCCCATTCTAAGAGTAGATCCAGAAACTCAATAGATTCTTCACCTATTTTGTATGTGAACTCAATTCCCATATCGTTGTAATTTAGTGAATTGGCAAAGTCCTCTGCTCCAATCCGAGTACCCTCCCATATGAACAACAGATCATCTTTGAAAAATGATGTAAATTTGCCCTTTTTGGATTCTATTATTTTCTATGGTCTGTGTAATTCTTTCTCTGCAGCCAGAGCCCCGGCTGCTGGTAATGATGGAAAACGCACCATCACAAACTGTCGATAAGCAGTTTTTTTCGTTTTATGTCTTTGCCAAAGCCAAAGCCCAATTGTGGTTCAATGAAAACGAGCCCTCAATCTGATAATTTGCACTCTGGCCTCATGGCCCTTGATTTAAATAGAAAATATTGTGAGGTATGATCTAGGGTTGTCAGAAATTGCCTTTTTTGGTATTGTGGAGAGGTCAAGGGCTCAAAAATCTGTCAGGTGCACCATTATCCTTCAAAATAATCTTCAAGATTTAACAATTCAAATGTTAAATTAATTTTAAAATGTATATCATTTTCAAACGAATTTAACATTTGAACTGTTAAATCTTGAAGATTATTTTGAAGGATAATAAGCTGATCATTATACATTTTGTTAAAGATTATGCTTTACACACTATTCAAGATCTAGAGTTCTTCCTCAAATAAATTAAGATCTGTAATCAAAAAAAATTCACTATTTTTACATCATAAGTGTCAGGATTTCTATAGATGTTTTGTTCATGTATATTTATTGTTTGTGATATGCTGGATATTACACTCCATTAATTCTGTACCATGATTTACCATGTTTCAATGTATTTTTAAATATACAGCTATTATACATTCAAATCTTAGCAAATAGCTAATAATTATAAATAAAATTGTACTATTTGCTGAGATTTTACTGATAGGATAGGAAGTTAGAAAGTTCTTGTTTATGCTACATTAAAGTACTATGCCTGCCATATCTGTTTGCCTTTTTTAATGTTTCTAATAAATTGTGTTTTATTATACACTTTTGGGTTCTGGTGTAGTGCCTGCCACTCCTCTTTGACTTGCTTTGATTGTTGCAGACTTATCCCCCACCTAGGCTACGGCACTCAGGGCTTTTGAGGTTTGTTTTTTACACATATCTGCTTTGTGACTCAATTCTAGGCCATCACGCTGCATGCCGAGAGCTGCATTTGCTCCCTCTACCCTACACCAAAGTACTTGTCTTGGCTTCACAAATAAATAAGGATAATGTGGGTTTTATTTACTAGAAGCAAGGTACATATTGGGTAATGCATTATCGAAAGAAAATAGCTACGGTTTATTGAGTATATTCATATGCAAAGCTGTGTTGTCGTCACTAACTCCTACATTAAGTGGTTGGCACCCACTTGAGATTTAAAATCTATGTACTTGTAAATGTCATCAGTCATGAGCCTATTGAGCATCATCCCACTGTGAAACAGTAACATAAATATAGCCTTGCAAACAAACATAAAAAGAGTTTGCTGCAAAAATATGTAAACAAAATGAAAAACAGTGTATTATAACCTGTGGACACAATACAACATAAAAGTTATATAAAAATGGAGATTATTATATCCTTGGTGGTTAAATAATAAAGCTTTTTTTCAAAGAAAGCAAAGAGGGCTCCATGTACTAACTGGCGGGCAGACAGCTTCTGAACTCGCAACGCTTTCCGTCGCCTTTGCTACACACTCGTATGTATCATTAAACATGCATGGGATTGTGTAATGCCCGTCCCTTCATTCGCACGACCAATCGCGCGACTAAAGGGGCTGTCATCACAGAGAGCGAGCTAACCCTCAGAGGTGGTGTAGGGTGTAAGAAGTAGCGGTCTTACATTGCGGGAAGCAGGCTTGCATATGCAAACCTGCCCCGCAAGGGCTCCGGAGCAGCTTTTGCTGCTTCGTACATGGAGCCCAAAGAGTATTTTGCATTACTTGTGTCTATGCACAGAGAAAAGCAAAATCCACTAGAGTGTACTAGACAGAATGCATAGTTTATTTAGGACTAGATTACAAGAGGCGTGCTAACAGTTGTGCGTGAGCTATATCAGGTTTATCGCAGGTCTTTGCTCGCATTGGAAGCAGTGGATGTATTACAAGTTGAAAGTAAACACGTTAGATTGAGTATAATTTAATTCAACACCCGTCGGGATAGCGCAACCTCAGAGCTCTAGTTAACTGTTACATTAGAATAAAAAGGTGCACAAAACAAATCAAAAATACACTTAAAAGTACAGTTACAGTCATATTAACACTAATATTTTTTTTTAAATTCATTAAAAAGGACTGCAAAGGACTTTAACATAGAGATACATACATATACATGTTTAAATATGTAACACATAATTATATGTGGGTATATACGTATTTATGTATTCATATGTGTATAAATGTATTTACAGAGATATATACACACATAAACACATAAATACATATGTATACATATGTCTATTGGAGCCCTTTGCAGTCAAGTCACTGAAAACATGTACAGTTATATTTATGAAAAATTCATTTTTAATTACGTGTTTAACTATTTACTGTAAATATGTTCAATGTATTTTTAATATCTGTATATATCTATACCTATATACAATAATATATATATATATATATAGGTATAGATATATATTTTACCAAAAAAAAACATCAGATATATGTAGAAATATGTATTTATGAATAAATAAAACATTTTCTTCAATGTGAAGAACATTGGAATGTAAAATATTAATATTTCATGTGGTGTTAGCGCACTTGAGAAAATGTGATCGGATTTGCGCGTTACTAAGGGTATTTTCCACTTTTGGTGCTCTATTGACGTCTATGGGGGGAATATGTTAACGCAGTCATGATATTCTGATTTAGAGGCCGATTTATCATCGATCTGTCCGACATGATCCACTCAGCGGATCATGTCCGACAGACATCGAAGAATGCCGACAGCATACGCTGTCAGCATTTATCATTGCACAAGTAGCTCTTGTGAACTGCTTGTGCAATGCCGCCCACTGCAGATTCGCGGCCAATCGGCCGCTAGCAGGGGGTGTCAATCAGCCCGATCGTATGAGATCAGGCAGATTGATGCCCTCAGTCTAAGAGCAGGCAGACCGCTGCTTCATAACAGGGGCATCAGGAGCCATTCGGCCCTTGATAAATTGGCCCCATATGCTTTTCACGTTGCTATGTTAGCATGTGAGTGAAAACTTTTTTGTAAAACACACGCTACCTGACACATGTAAAAACCAACAGTTTAGCAAAGTTAACGCGTGAGTGGGAGTCCAATCTACCGCTCCACTCACAATCTAGCCCTTAGACAGCACATATGTCCATAACCTCCTTCTCCTTTGGGAAAGATCCCAAACAATGGTCAAAGTTAACCTCAAACATCCATAGTCCACAACTCAAAACAAGAACAACAGAAACAAAACTATCAGTAACATTGGCTTCAATGGCACTCCAAGAGTGAAGAATTAAGCTGAAAGACAATACCAGGCTGAGGAACAACCATACATGTAAAAGCACAACAATCAGAATTACACTAATCAAACTAAAAAAAATATGAACTCTAAAGACTTCAGCTCAACAAAGAAAAATATTTAGCTAAGAGATCACAGAGAAAGAAAGAAGAATACTTCTTCATTTCTTTTCCTTTTGTGTGTGTGTATGTGTAGGGGGTGTAAGCAAAATTCTTACCTTCTATGTTTAATACAATCCTGATAATAAAGTCACCAAGGCTATAACTGTCTCCATGTTTTGCATTTTTAATAATAAGAAGGAAGAAGCAACATAGCCATTGGAGAGATAGGTTTGAAATAAAGCAAACGAAAAATGAAATCAGAAGACCAGTCAGCTGCAAAAAGCACCCCAGCAGGAAATCCTGAGATGCCAAGGCAACTTTAGTAGAATGTAAATAGCTAAAAATTATACCAATAATAATATCAACAATGTGATAGGAAACCGCTACTTCTTATATTGCAGAAAGTAGGCTTGCGTGTGTTAGCCTACTCTGCAAGGGCTCGAAAGCAGCAAATAGTGCTTAGTACATTGAGCCCTATATGCAACTCAAATTCTAGAAAATGGAGCTTGTTTAAGACTCTGCACTCAAAATTTCAGCTCAGGTCAACTGGTTTGGTGTCACACTGGTCTAACAGTGGCCCCTATATTCAAAGTATCGACAGACCATCCACAAACTGTCTCAAGATATTCAAAGAAAAGGGGTGTGTCAGAGCAATGCCGGTGAGCAGCTATGTCTTTCCCATAGAAGTCAATGTGAGCATGACACCACCTGCATTGCTGACATCAATGCTCATCGGCATATTGCTGCATCCGGGGAAGGGACCCTATTTTAAATTTGCCTAGATGCAGACAGTGAGCTCACTTAAACTAAAACTAGTTTCTTTGTAGGCACACTCCAAATATTGATGTGGGGACCTAGGTTTAATTCCACCTACACTAACTATCTCAGGCAATGTAGTCTTAACAGCTGATAGCTAGCGAGACAAACATGGCCTCTACCCTCCTTGCAATCTGCACTTTGCAGATTTGAAAATATTGATCTTGTGTCAATGTTTCCAAATCAAAGTGCAGGCTATTCCCATTATCACACCCTGCTAAATCCCCCTGAATGCCTATAACTACATCATGCTAAGCTACACTCCCCCTGCTCCATCTTGCTACCTCCTGCCAGCCGCCTACACCTATATCACAGCTAACCTATACTCCCCCTGCACCGCTCAGCTGACTCCCACAGACCACCTTCACTTACGTCACTCCTAACCTACACAGCCCCGGAACGCCCAGCTAAGTACCTAATACTGCCTACACTTACATAATGTCTAAACTACACTCCCCTGGAATGCCCCAGCTAACTCCCATATACTGTCTACTGTCATAAAAATACCTCAATATAATAAACTGTATGCAATAGTAAACCTCCCCATTATAACTATAAAGCTATGTCGCTAAAATTATAACCAATGTTTAAATAATATGTCGCAGAGATGCGCTAAAATGCCGGCAGTCGAACGCGAGAGGGTCGGCAAAACCTTGCTGACCTAGTTCAGCCAACTGAAATATAGCCCCAGTCCGTCACTTCTTAAAAGGGGTGCCGATTAAGAAGGGTATCAAGTCGCCATTTTAGTATGTTGTTGGCAATTTGATTAGGCACCTACTTGTTTGTGAGTGCTACCTTCTGGGAGGAATGGTGGACACTTTAATTCTGGGCTCCCATTCCTTTGGCGATGTGGAGGCGGCAGAAGAAGCCTCCGAAGTCCACCTCTGCGAAGATGGGCACCTGGTGCCTGGAACCGGGTTGTAGAAGGCCCAATATCAGGTCAAAAGGAGCCGTATTTCCCAATTTTGAGTACAACTTTTGGGGTTAGCAAAAACAAAAAATTGCAATAGCACTCTACAAATACTATTGGAGATGCCCTAAGAAGTATTATAATATATTCGTAGACATCAGGGGGCTAGAGTGTGTGTGCAACAATCTACTCTATACTGCAGAGACATATATCTAACTTAAAGGAATAAAGGAAGGAAACCTATTTTTTTTCTTTCCTGATTCTGATAGAGCATGCAATTTTAACCCACTTTCTAAATTACTCCTATTATCAAATTTTCTTTGTTCTATTGATATCTTTATTTGAAAAAGTAGGAATCTAAGCTTAAGAGCCGGCACATTTTTGGTTCAGTACCCTGCCTAGCGCTTGCTAATTGGTGGCTAGATTTAACCACTAATAAACAAGTGTAACCCAGGTTCTGAACCAAAAATGGGCCGGCTCTTACGCTTACATTCCTACATTTTAAAATAATGATACCAAAAGAACGAAGAAACATTGATAATAGGAGTAAATTAGAAAGTTGGTAAAAATTGCATGCTCTATCAGAATCATGAAAGTTTAATTTTGACTTTAGTGTCCCTTTAAGAATGCACTAATACCATTGTGCATCTGCAAACCAAGTGATATCCATTTTATCACTAGTTTTAATCACGCTTTAATTAAAAAATAAGCTGGAATGTTAATAATACTATCGACTTACTATTATAGTATACTAAAATACACACATTCTGAGTGCTTTATATTTCTGTTAAAGGTGTAAGTTCCCATAGTGAATTTAATTATCAACCTCTGAGATTTAGACTGGTAAAATTTAAAACTTGAAATGTCAGAACTTGATATGTAACAATTATGATTGTTGCAATCCATCCAATAGCCACTTAGTTACAATACCAGAATACTATATTAGTCTTTCAACTTCTTTAAACAAAAATTATTTAACCAGTTTATGCCCAGTAGTTAAATTAATTCACAAGGCTGAAAAATTAACCTTTATAAGGGTATATTCACTATCCTCAATTTGACACACAATCTAACAGAACATAAAACATTAGTAGTATATTTCATTTTTATTATTTATTTATTAAATTAATAAATGCTAGGTATTTAGCACTAAGTGCTAAGTGCTAAGACTGTCTACCCCCATTCTAGTATATTTATATACCCATACTATATACAGTACAGGGAGTGCAGAATTATTAGGCAAGTTGTATTTTTGAGGATTAATTTTATTATTGAACAACAACCATGTTCTCAATGAACCCAAAAAACTCATTAATATCAAAGCTGAATATTTTTGGAAGTAGTTTTTAGTTTGTTTTTAGTTTTAGCTATTTTAGGGGGATATCTGTGTGTGCAGTTGACTATTACTGTGCATAATTATTAGGCAACTTAACAAAAAACAAATATATACCCATTTCAATTATTTATTTTTACCAGTGAAACCAATATAACATCTCAACATTCACAAATATACATTTCTGACATTCAAAAACAAAACAAAAACAAATCAGTGACCAATATAGCCACCTTTCTTTGCAAGGACACTCAAAAGCCTGCCATCCATGGATTCTGTCAGTGTTTTGATCTGTTCACCATCAACATTGCGTGCAGCAGCAACCACAGCCTCCCAGACACTGTTCAGAGAGGTTTACTGTTTTCCCTCCTTGTAAATCTCACATTTGATGATGGACCACAGGTTCTCAATGGGGTTCAGATCAGGTGAACAAGGAGGCCATGTCATTAGATTTTCTTCTTTTATACCCTTTCTTGCCAGCCACGCTGTGGAGTACTTGGACGCGTGTGATGGAGCATTGTCCTGCATGAAAATCATGTTTTTCTTGAAGGATGCAGACTTCTTCCTGTACCACTGATTGAAGAAGGTGTCTTCCAGAAACTGGCAGTTGGACTGGGAGTTGAGCTTGACTCCATCCTCAACCCGAAAAGGCCCCACAAGCTCATCTTTGATGATACCAGCCCAAACCAGTACTCCACCTCCACCTTGCTGGCGTCTGAGTCAGACTGGAGCTCTCTGCCCTTTACCAATCCAGCCACGGGCCCATCCATCTGGCCCATCAAGACTCTCATTTCATCAGTCCATAAAACCTTAGAAAAATCAGTCTTGAGATATTTCTTGGCCCAGTCTTGACGTTTGAGCTTGTGTGTCTTGTTCAGTGGTGGTCGTCTTTCAGCCTTTCTTACCTTGGCCATGTCTCTGAGTATTGCAAACCTTGTGCTTTTGGGCACTCCAGTGATGTTGCAGCTCTGAAATATGGCCAAACTGGTGGCAAGTGGCATCTTGGCAGCTGCACGCTTGACTTTTCTCAGTTCATGGGCAGTTATTTTGCGCCTTGGTTTTTCCACGCGCTTCTTGCGACCCTGTTGACTATTTTGAATGAAACGCTTGATTGTTCGATGATCACGCTTCAGAAGCTTTGCAATTTTAAGAGTGCTGCATCCCTCTGCAAGATATCTCACTATTTTTTACTTTTCTGAGCCTGTCAAGTCCTTCTTTTGACCCATTTTGCCAAAGGAAAGGAAGTTGCCTAATAATTATGCACACCTGATATAGGGTGTTGATGTCATTAGACCACACCCCTTCTCATTACAGAGATGCACATCACCTAATATGCTTAATTAGTAGTAGGCTTTCGAGCCTATACAGCTTGGAGTAAGACAACATGCATAAAGAGGATGATGTGGTCAAAATACTCATTTGCCTAATAATTCTGCACTCCCTGTATATTATTAAACTAAGATAAGAGTGTATTATCACTATATACAACTCAAATTACACAGTTGATATATATAGTAAAATATATATACCTGTGGTTAGGCACAGCAGTTATATTGCAAAGGATCTTTTACTATACATCGCCAATATGGGCGGGTGATGCTGGGTGTTGTCTATAGCCAGCTATGTCAGGAGATTGGAATATTTTGACAGGCTCGCTCGACATAGTGGCAGATCCTTTGGAATATTTTGCCGCCTCGTAGCACTGGGATGTGTGACGTTTACAATATCTGCGGTTATGGACATATTAAGAAACAGAGCTTATACCAAAACAGCCCCTAAAGCTACTTAAGCAGCTTTATAAATTTAATAAAAAATATATACTTTACTTACAAAATATTGCATCAAGACTCACAGATGCATTGATATATAAAATAACAAAACAAGTAAATATAAAAATGGATACTTGGGGCTCTATTTAACAAGCTCCGTATGGAGCTTGATGCCCCGTGTTTCTGGGGAGTCTTCAGACTCGCCAGAAACAGCATTTTTGAAGCAGTGGTTACAAATACCGCTGCTCCATAACCTGTCTGCCTGCTCTGAGCAGGCGGACACACATCGCCACAATACAAACCGATCGAGTACGATCGGGTTGATTGACAACCCCCTGCTGGCGGCCCATTGGCCGCGAGTCTGCAGGGGGCGGCGTTGCACCAGCAGCTCTTGTAAGCTGCTGGTTCAATGCTGAATACGGCGAGCGTATTGCTCGCCGTATTCAGCGAGGTCTGGCGGACCTGATCCGCAGTGTCGGATCAGGTCCGCCAGACCTTGATAAATATGCCCCTTGATATGATAGACGTTGTGCAGATAAATTAAGTAGAACTGCTGCTGAACAAATACAGATGAAGACTACTGCTGTATACATTTTTTTATTAAGGCACAGTGGTTTGTCTATATATCTGTAGGAGTTTAATATAGCATTGTCTCAGTAATTTTTAACCATATATAGAAATGCTTATCAAATCCTGCCTACAATTCACCCTTTCCTTAATTAATTCACTCTTTTGTATCTAGTATTGATTACAGCAACCTACTCCCCGCCTTGTTTAAAGGGACAGTCCACACCATAATTGTTATTGTTTAAAATGATAGATAATGCCCTTACTACCCATTCCCCAGCTTTGCACAACCAACATTATTATATTAATATACTTTATAACCTTTAAATCTCTAAATTTCTGCCTGTTTCAAAGCCACTAAAGACAGCCTCTTATCACATTAGCTTTTTTATTTGCTTTCTACAACAGGGGAGTGCTAGTTCATGTGGGCCACATGTACACAGCCGTGGTTTCTGGTAGACACTGCACTAATTGGATAAAATGCAAGTCAATAGATAATAAATAAAAAGTCATGTGATCAGGGGGCTGTCAGAAGATGCTTAGATACAAGGTAATCACAGAGGTAAAAAAGTGTATTAATATAATGATGCTGGTTATGCAAAACTGGGGACTGGGTAATAAAGGGGTTATCTATCTTTTTAAACCATAAAAAAATGGAGTACACTGTCCCTTTAACTTTGTTTTGCACCTTAAATAAAATAAATAAAATACATATATAAAAAACATATCTAAAAAAAAAATAGATTAAAAAAAGGGATCAGAAAAAAAATATATCTTTCTATTAGGGTTATTAAGACATCTGCTATGTTTGCATATTGATTCTGAAGAGTTTTGGACAAGTCACACAGATGTAAAAACACATCATATATGAAGCAATAATACTGGGTCAGTTACACATTTTTAGTAGCTCTATATAAGCACCTTACTTGTTGTTCTCCCATGACACCTTTTTCATTAGAAGATTAAATCTATTAAAACAAGTTATACTGATTAATAGTGTGATGTTTACTCTTTTCTTTCCTGTCTGTCTTTCTCAGTTTCTCTTGCTCTTCATGATTGAAAGTGCAGTGAGGCGATATATTCAAAAGGGATACAACTTGATGTTGAGAATGCCAGTGAAATATTTAAAAGTGCCAAAATTACTGTTTAAATTCATCATCTCAGAGGGGCGTTTTACTATACATTGCAATGGGTGGCGATGCTGGCAAAATATTCCAAGCAGCATCAGCACCAACATTGGCAAAATAAAGTAAAGAATCCCTTTTAAATATACAGCACCAAGCCTAAGAAATATACCTACGTACCCCTAATCTGACATAACCCACCATTGCAACCTAACCCTACACTAATTAACTCCTAAACTGCCAAAAGCCTACCGAAATTAGCTTCCTAATCCTAACCTATTAACTCCTATACCACCAATAAGCCTCTCCCGATATCGCCGCCACTATAATAAAGTTATTACCCCTATTCCCCCACACTCCAACATCACCCACACTATAATAAAGATATTAACCCCTATTCCGTCGCTCCCCGACATCGCTGCCACTAAATAAAGTTATTAACCCCTTAATCTCTAGCCTCCCACATCACTGCCACTAAATAAACCTATTAACCCCTAAACCGCCAGCCCCCACATCGCAACAACCTAAATTAAACTGAATTAACCCCTAAACCTAACCGTAAGCCTACACCTAACCCTAGGCCAGAGGTTTAGGGCTTAAAAACTTTATTAACTAAATAATACCTATCTAAAACTAAATACAAACTTACCTGCGAAATAAAAATGAAACCTAAGCTAGCAATAATATAACTAATAGTTATATTGTAGCTAGCTTAGGTTTTTATTTCACAGGTAAGTTTGTATTTAGTTTAACTAGGTAGACTAGTTAGTAAATAGTTATTAACTATTTTTTACTAACTACCTAGTTAAAATAACTGTGAAATAAAAGTAAAAGCTAAGCTGCCTTACACTAAAACCTAACATTACAAAAATAAAAAAAAATTACAAATAATAACAAGCACAATTATTCAAAACAATAAAAATTATTCCGATTCTAATACCCTGTTAAAAAAACACCCCAAAATAAAAAACCCTAATCTAAAAGGACCTTTTGTATGGCATTGCACTAAAGAAATCAGCTCTTTTCCTAAAAAAGAAAAACAAACTCCCCCTAGCAGTAAACAAACCCCCAACCCCACAAACCCACAAAATAAAAATAAAGTTAAAGCTAATCTACTCATTGCCCTCAGGGCATTTGTATGGGCATTGCACTTAAATGAGCATTCAGCTCTTTTTTTCTTGCCCTTAAAAGGACATTCAGCTCATTTAAGACAAGCCCAAACCCTAATGTAAAAAAAAAAACACCCTAAAAAACATTAAAAAAAATACCCCTCTTTAGGTATTACAGTTGCTGAAGTCCGGCTTGAACGATCTTCATCCCAGCGGCTCCATATTCATCCAGGCGGATCCATCTTCATCCATCGAGGGACCAGCATTTTCTTCATCCCTACGGAGGCAGAGCGGGCGATGCACAGAGGCGGAGGTCCAGGCGAAGGTCTAATGCGGAGGTCCATCAATACAACGTGGAGGTCCTCTTCATGGGAACATCGGCCGCACACTGAGAATTCAAATGCAAGGTACCCTTTTTATACTGGGGGTACCATTGCATTCCTATTGGCTGAAAATTTTTAAATCAGCCAATAGGAATTACAGCTGCTAAAAGTCTATTGGTTGTTCAAATCAGCCAATAGGATTTAAGCAGCTCTCATTCCTATTTTGTTATTTTTTGCAATTTAGTATTTTTTATTTTTTGTAACAGATTTAATTTTTTTACTAGTGTTTTTTTTAATGTGTAATTTAATTGATAGTTATTTGAATTCTAGTATAATAGTAATGTTAGTTTAATTTATAGTTTAAATCATTTTTTTTTTATTTCACAGGTAAGTTTTTATTTATTTTAAGATAGGGATCTTGTAATTTTAATATAAAGTTAGGGGGTTGTTAGGTTAGGCAATATGGGGGGCTGGCGGGTTAGGGGTTATTAGGTTTATTTAGTGATAGTGATGTGGGAGGC
The DNA here is from genome assembly GCF_027579735.1 of Bombina bombina. Classification (NCBI taxonomy): domain Eukaryota; kingdom Metazoa; phylum Chordata; class Amphibia; order Anura; family Bombinatoridae; genus Bombina; species Bombina bombina. Next base: position 989,431,065 of record NC_069499.1, on the reverse strand, counting down.
CAGAGGTTTAGGGGTTAATAACTTTATGTAGTGGCGGCGATGTTGGGGAGCAGCAGAATATGGGTTAATATCTTTATTATAGTGTGGGCGAAGTTGGGGTGCAGGGGAATAGGGGTTAATAACTTTAGAATAGTGGCAACAATGTCGGGGAGCGGCGGAATAGGGGTTAATACATTTTATTAGTGGCAGGGATGTCAGAGCTGCAGATTAGGGGTTAATAAGTTTAATATAGTGTTTGTGATGCGGGAGGGCCTCATGTTAGGGGTAAATAGGTAGTTTATGGGTGTTAGTGTATTTTGTAACAGTTTAGTTATGAGTTGTATGTAACAGTTTTGTTGCGTAAAACTCATAACTACTGCTCTCAGATTGCGAAACGGATCGTGTCAGTATAGGCTGTAACGCAAGCTTTTTAGCCTTACCGCAAAACTTGTAATGGCAGCGCTATGGAAATCCAATGCAAAAACGTCATTTTTTTTGAGTGCGGGACTGATGTTACGTTACAAGCTAAAAGGCTTGCGGTACAGTTATACCGACAAGACTCGTAATGGCTGCGTTGATATTTTAACGCTGAAATGGCATTTTTTTTCAGCGTTAAAACATGAATGCAAAACTCGTAATCTAGGTCATTGTTTCTAAATCTCTGCAGACTGCCCCTTAGCTCAGTTATTTTGAAAACATGCATGTTAGCCAATCATTGCAGACTCTTAAATAACTCTACGGAAGGGAGCACAATGTATAAAGGCTTAGATATTGGCATATGAGCCTACCTAGGTTTAGCTTTCCAAAAAGAATACCAAGAGAGCAAAGCAAATTTGATGATAAATGTAAACTGGAAACTTGTTTAAAATTGCATGCCTTATTGGAATCATGAAAGGTTAATTTTGACTAGACTGTCCCTTTAAGTATTGTATAGATTTTACACATGTTTTTTTTTTCTGTGCTAAGTTAATATGTATTATACAGGAAAATGTATATCATTTAAACATTGTATATACATGTTCTGATCAGCCACAACATTAAAACCACTGACAGGTGAACTAAAGGACATTGATTATATCGTCACAATGGCACCTGTGAAGGGGTGGGATATATTTGGTTGCAAGTGAACAGTTAGTTCTTGAATTTCATGCATTGGAAGCAGGACAAATGGGAAAGTAAAATGATCTGAGAAAATTTGACAAGGGCCAAATAGTGATGGCTAGACAACTAGGTCAGAACTTCTCCAAAATGGCAAGTCTTGTGGGATGTTCCCGGTATGCAGTGGTTATTACCTACCAAAAGTGGTGCAAGAATGGACAACCAGTGAACCGGTATCAGGGTCATGGACACCCAAGGCACATGGGGAGCAAAGACTAGCCTTTCTGGTGTGTTAACACAGAAGAGATACTGTAGCTGAAATTGCTGAAAAAATTAATGCTGTACATGATAGAAAGGTTTCAGAACACAAAGTGCTTCACAGTTTGCTGCATATGTGGCTGCATAGCCACAGACCAGTCAGAGTGCTCATGATGACCCTTGTCCACTGCTGAAAGTGATTGCAATGGGGACGTGAGCATCAGAACTGGACAATGGAGCAATGGAAGAAGGTTGGCTGATCTGATGAATCACATTTTCCTTTAGATCAGGTGGATGGCCAGGTGCATGTGCATTGTTTACTTGGGAAAGAGAAGGCAGCAGGATGCACTATGGGAATGAAGCAAGCAAGCTGAGCCATTGTTATGCTCTGGACGAAACCTTGGGTCCTGGCATTCATATGGATATTACTTTGACAGATAACACCCACCTAGAGATTATAGTAGACCACGTACTCCCCTTCATGGCAATGGTGTTCCCTAATGGCAGTGGCCTCTATCAACAGGATAAATCACCCTACCACACTGTAAAAAGTGTTCAAGAATAGTTTGAGAAACATGACAGAGTTCAAGGTGTAGCCTTGGTCTCTAAATTCTGCAGAACTCAGTCCAATTGAGCAATTGTGGGATGAGCTGGAACAACAAATCTGACCCATGAAGGCCCCACCTCACAACTTGCAAAACTTAAAGGACACGTTCATTGGTCTTGTGAAGTCCATGCCTTGACACATCAGAGCTGTTTTGGCAGCATGAGGGGGACCTACAGAATAATAGGCAGGTGGTTTTAATGTTGTGGCTGATTAGTGTAGCTCCTATAGATATAGGGCTAGATTACAAGTGGAGTGCAAACAATTACACAAGGATTTTTGTGATTGTTTGTGCTCCAATTAAATTGCACTGATATTACAAGTTGAAAACATAATTTATACTTACCTGATAAATTATTTTCTTTCCTGGCATGGAGAGTCCACAAATCCATTCAATTACTAGTGGGAATTCAACTCCTGGCCACCAGGTGGAGGCAAAGAACACTGCAGCAAAGCTTCAAGTATCCTCCCACTAACCACAATCCCTAGTCATTCAGCCAAGGAATTATGGAAAAAGAAGACACCAAGGGTGTAGAGGTGCCTGAAGTTTAGAAAAATAACAAAAAAAGTCTTAAAAATAATGACGGGTCATGGACTCTTCATGCCAGGAAAGAAAATAAGTTATCAGGTAAGTAAAAATGATGTCTTCTTTCCAATGTCATGGAGAGTCCACGAATCCATTCAATTACTAGTGGGAACCAATACCAAAGCTAGAGTCCACAGAATGGAAAGGAGGGATACATAAGACAGGCGAACCTAAAGAGAAGGCACCACCGCTTGAAGAACTTTCCTCCCAAAAGAAGCCTTAGCTAAAGCAAAAACATCAAATTTGGAAATTTGGAAAAGTATGCAATGATGACCAAGTGGCCGCTTGGGAATCTGTTCCATAGAAGCATCATTTTTAAAGGCCCAAGAGGAAGCGACAGCCCTAGTGGAGTGAGCCGTAATTTTCTCTGGAGGCTGCTGCCAATCGGAAAACAATTCTCAACAAGAAGCTGAGAATAAAAGAAGTGACCTTTTGACCTCTCCGTTTACCAGAAAAGACAACAAAAAGAGCAGAAGATTGACGAAAATCTTTCGTAGCCTGTAAATATAACCTTAAAGCATGCACAACATCCAGATTGTGCAATAACTGCTCCTTCTTAGAGGAAGGATTAGGACAAAATGAAGGAACAACAATTTCTTGGTTAATATTGCGTTCTGAGACCACCTTAGGTAGAAAACTTAATTTAGTACAGAGAACCACCTTATCCACATGAAAAATAAAATAAGGAGAATCACACTTAGAACCGAAAACTACAAAACTCTATGGGCAGAGGAAATTGCCAGCAGAAACAAAACCTTTCAGAACAATAACTTGATATCAACAGAATGCAGTCTGCTGCAGAACTTTAAGAACCAGATTAAGACTCCAAGGAGGAGCAATTGATCTAAACACAGGCCTGACAAAGCCTGGACAAAAAATTTAACATCTGGCAAAATTGCCAGACGCTTCTGCAGTAGAATCGACAGAGTCAAAATCTGATCCTTTAGGGTACTGACTGATAAACCCTTTTCCAGGCCCTCCTGAAGAAAGTACAGAATACGGGGAATTCTCACCTAGACCTGCACCAATGAAGGTATTTATGCCATACATTATAATAAATCTTTTGAGTAACAGGCTTACGAGCCTGAATCATAGTCTCAATAACTTTCAAAGAAAAACCTAAGTAGTCAGCTTCAGAGAAACTAAGTTCGGATGGAGGAAGGGACCCTGAAGTAGAAGATCCTTCCTCAGAGGCAATTTCCAAGTGGGAAATGAAAACATCCTCACTAGGTCTGCAAACCAAGTTCTGCGAAGCCACGCTGGAGCTATTATAATCACTAAAGCCTGCTCCTGTTTGATACGAGCTATCACCCGAGGAAGGAGGGCAACTGAAGGAACATATAAATTAAACCGAAAACCCAAGGCACTGACAGGGTGTCTACCAGAGCTGCTCGAGGATCTCTTGATCTTGTTCTGTATCTTGGAACCTTGTCATTTAGATGAGATGCCATCAGATCCAGCTTCGCAACTCACCACTTGATGGTTAACAACGAGAAAACTTCCGGATGGAGAGCCCATTCCCCTGGATAAAACGTCTGCATGCTCAGATAATCCGCTTCCCAGTTGTCTACCCCTGGGATATGAATGGCAGAGAGATGACAATTGTGAGACTCTGCCCACTGAAAAATGTGAGTCACCTCCTTCATAGCTAACAAGCTCCGAGTTCCACCTTGGTGGAATATACGCCACTGAAGTGATGATGTCCCATTGAAATCTGATAAACTGGACTAAACACATTTGAGGCCATGCTGATAGAGCATTGAGAATTGCTCTCAATTCTAGGATATTTATAGGGAGGGCAGACTTCTCCTGAGTCCAATGTCTTTGAGCTCTTAGGGACCCCCACTTGCTCCCCAGCCTAACAGGCTGGCATCTGTGGTTACAATCTCCCAAGAAGGTCTCAGGAAACAAGTGCCCTGAGACAAATGATCCTGGGAGATCCACCAAGACAAAGGCATCCTTGTCTGAGAGTCTAAAATTATCCTCTGAGAGAGATCCAAGGGGTCTCCATTCCATTGATTGAGCATACATAACTGTAGAGGTCTCAGATGGAAGCGACCAAATGGAACAATGTCCATGGATGCCACCATGAGACCAATTATTTCCATGCATACAGCCACCGATGGATGAACAGTGGACTGAAGAGAACGACAGGCCTCCAGAAGCTTGAATTTTCTGACCTCCGTCAAAAAAATCTTCATAGATACTGAGTCTATGATTGTCCACAGGAAACATACCCTGGTACTTGGCACAAAGGAATGTTACCCTAGATTCACCTTCCACCCGTGAGAGTGGAGAATAGCTAACAGAGAATCTGGACCAAGATATCCTCCAGGTAAGGAGCCACCGCAATCCCTAGAGATCTGGCCACAGCCAAAGAGCCCCTAGAACCTTCATAAAGTTTTGAGGAGCAGTGGCGAGGCCGAAAGGCAGGGCTACAAACTGGAAATGTTGATCCAAAAAGCGAACATAAGGAACTTGAAATGTTCCCTGTGAATAGGTACATAAAGATATGCATCCTTTAGGTCTAAAGTGGTCATAAACTGACCGTCCTGAACTAGAGGGAGAATAGAACAAATAGTCTCCATTTTGAAGGACGGGACCTTGAAAAACTTGTTGAGAGACCTTAAGTCTAGAGTGGGTCTAAAAGTCTCTGACCCTGTTCTGCTAGAGGAACTGGGATAATCACTCCCAGAGAGAACAAATCCCTTATTCAGTTTAAAAAGGCCTCTCCTTTTACCTGGTTTACAGATACTCTTGATAATAGGAATCTGTCCCTGGGGGGACAAGACTTGAATCCTATCCTGTATCCCAGGGAGACTACATCCACTGCCCAAGGAACTGGAACATCGCAAATCCAAGCCTGCTGAAAAAAGGAAAGCCTGCCCCTACCTGATCCAGAACTGGATCGGGGGCAGCCCCTTCATGCTTACCCTTGTTCCAGGGCTGACTAGCTCTCCAAAAAGTATTGGCTTGCTCAGATTTAGAAGACAAGGAAGATGTCCCTTGAAGTTATAAAAGGAACGAAAATTAGAAGTCTGACGACCCTTGGGTCTATTCTTCTTATCCTGTGGTAAAAAAAAACCTCTCTTTCAACTAGTAACCATGGAAATGATCTCTGCCAGACCAGGACCAAATAAAGACTTACCCTTAAAAAGTAGAGACAGAAGCTTGGATTTAGAAGTCACATCTGCAGGCCAAGACTTTTACCAAAAGGCTCTTTATCACAAAACTAGAAATCTTGGCTCCCAGCCTAACAACTTGCATACTGGCATCACAGATAAAAGTATTAGCCAGCTTTAGAGCCTTGATCCTATCTTGGATCTCCTCTATAGTTGTCTCCTTTTAAATTAGATCCTCCTTTTAAATTTTCTTAAATAACCCTCCATAGGATCTCTAAAAGAGGAACTATCCCCGAGATAAATAGTTCTCTCAGCCAAGGTAGATATAGGGCCCTCTACTCTAGTAACAATGCGCCACAGATCTCGCACTGAATCAGCCACAGGAAACATCTTTTTAAACACAGGAGACAGGTTAAAAGGAACACCCGGCTTCTCCCATTCCTGAGATATAATGTCAGACATGCGATTTTGAACAGGAAAAACCTCCACAGATTTAGGTTTCACAACAAAAACTCAATACAGTTTATTAGCCTTTTTAGGAGCATCTGCAACAGTTTTAGAGTCATCAAAAGTAGCTAAAACCTCCTTCAAAAGTAAACAGAGATGCTCCAGTTTAAATCTAAAATTAACCTCCTCAGAATCTTTTGTACTAGTAACTGCAGATTCTAAATAAGAGATCTCGCCCTCAGAAGCTGCAGAGGAATGATCCTCACTAAATAACTGAGAAAGACTAACCAAATCACTCTTGACAGAATCAGAACCATAGAAATGTTCTTAGATTTCCTCCTCCCTTTATCAGAACTAGGTAAAGCACTTAGGGCTGCAAAAACTGCAGAACTCAACTGTGCAGCAAGATCTTTAGGCAAACAAACACTCTAAGAGACTGACAGAGAGGAACCGCAGGGCACTGCATGTGAATCTTTCAAAGACTGGGACATGTTAACAGAAGGCTGTGCCAACCCCTGAACAGCATTATCTTGAGAAAAAGAAGGCTCAGATAAGGAATCCTTATCCTTAGATAATAAAACCTTATAATTGCACAGGAGGAATAACCTAGGCATCTGCACAATAAAGACATTTATTAAATGACAGAGAAAGCTTGGGATCGGCTTCCATAGAAAATAAAATAGCACTTTATTTCCCTAATACTCTAATTTCAATATAAAAAATAGAATAAAATTCAAAGCATAGATAAATAATTATTAAAACCGACACCTCTACACCCCAGCCATGCTAAAGAGACTCACCCAACCGGTAACCAGAAATCCAATCCACACCAGCAGATAAATCCTGTTAAAACTGCAGATCCTAGAAAGCTGCAAACTTCAGAAAGGCTGGACTGGGAATAAAAAGCTGCCCTGGAAAAATTGTAGAAGACCAGCCCACCAGCCCAATAATCTGTCAAACCATATTATATATATATATATATATATATATATATATATATATATATATATATATATATATATATATATATATATATATATATATATATATATATATATATATATATATATATATATATATATAAATATATATATATATACAGTATATATATATATATATATATATATATATATATATATACTGTATATATATATATATATATATATATATATATATATAATGTTCATTTAATATTTATATGTTTGTGTATATATATATATATATATATATACACACACACACATATAAATAAATATGTATATATATATATATATATATATATATATATATATATATATATGTATATATATATATATATATACACACACACACATATATACAGTATCTCACAAAAGTGAGTACACCCCTCACATTTTTGTAAATATGTTTTTTATATCTTTATATCTGTGAAAACACTAAACAAATGACATTTTGCTACAATGTAAAGTAGTGAGTTTACAGCCTGTATAACAGTGAACATTTGCTGTCCCCTCAAAATAACTCAACACACAGCCATTAATGTCTAAATCATAGGCAACAAAAGTGAGTATACCCCTAAGTGTAAATGTCCAAATTGGGCCCAAAGTGTCAATATTTTGTGTGGCCACCATTATTTTCCAGCTGCCTTAACTCTCTTGGGCATGGAGTTCACCACAGCTTCACAGGTTGCCACTGGACGACATCACAGAGCTGGTGGATGTTAGAGACCTTGCACTCTCCCACGTTCCATTTGAAGATGCCCCACAGATACTGAATAGGGTTTGGGTCTGGAGACATGCTTGGCCAGTCCATCACCTTTACCCTCAGCTTCTTTAGCAAAACAGTGGTGTGTTTTGGGTTGTTATCATGTTGGAATACTGCCCTGTGGCCCAGTTTCCGAAGGGAGGGGATCATGCTCTGCTTCAGTATGTCACAGTACATGTTGGCATTCATGGTTCCCTCAATGAACTGTATCTCTCCAGTGCCAGCAGCACTCATGCAGGCCCAGACCATGACACTCCCACCACAATGCTTGACTGTAGGCAAGACACACTTGTCTTTGTACTCCTCACCTGGTTGCCGCCACACATGCTTGACACCATCTAAACCAAATAAGTTTATCTTGGTCTCATCAAACCACAGGACATGGTTCCAGTAATCCATGTCCTTAGTCTGCTTGTCTTCAGCAAACTGTTTGCCGGCTTTCTTGTGCATCATCTTTAGAAAAGGCTTTCTTCTGGGATGACAGCCATACAGACCAATTTGATGCAGTGTGCTGCGTATGGTCTGAGCACTGACAGGCTGACCCCCCACCCCTTCAACCTCTACAGCAATGCAGACAGCCCTCATACGTTTATTTCCCAAAGACAACCTCTGGATATGAGTACGTGCACTCAACTTCTTTGGTCGATCATGGCGAGGCCTGTTCTGAGTGGAACATGTCTTGGGAAACCACTGTATGGTCTTGCCCACCGTGCTGAAGCTCAGTTTCAGGGTCCTGGCAATCTTCTTAAAGCCTAGGCCATCTTTATGTAGAGCAACAATTCTTTTTTTCAGATCCTCAGAGTTCTTTGCTGTGAGGTGCCATGTTGAACTTCCAGTGACCAGTATGAGAGAGTGTGAGAACGATAACACCAAATTTAACACACCTGCTCCCTTTTCACACCTGATACCTTGTAACACTAATGAGTCGCTTTCAAACGGGGAGGGAAAATGGCTAATTGGGCCCAATTTGGACATTTCCACTTAGGGGTGTACTCACTTTTGTTGCCAACGGTTTAGACATTAATGGCTGTGTGTTGAGTTATTTTGAGGGGACAGCAAATTTACACTGTTATACAGGATGTACACTCACTACTTTACATTGTAGCAAAGTGTCATTTCTTCAGTGTTGTCACATGAAAAGATATAATAAAATATTTACAAAAATGTGAGGGGTGTACTCACTTTTGTGAGATACTGTGTATATACTATATATATATATATATATATATATATATATATATATATATATATATATATATATATATATATATATACTGTATATACACACATACATATATACACACACACACAGGTACACACTAACACATACTCACTGACACACACACTAAAACAGAAATATATATACACACACTAACACAGACATATATATACACACACACACACACATATAAAGGGACCCTAACACAGACATACACTAACACATACACACAGACACACTGACACACAGACTAAAACAGACACACACTAAAACAGACATATATTCACACACAGATACATACACATAGGTACTCACACAAAGGTACACAAACATACACAGATAAACACACACTCCAGTGATGGATAGTTTTTAACTCATATTGAATTTATATTATTGATTAAGCATGTAGTGGCCTACCACATCTTTAATAGGATTTGTCTCCTGATATGCTGTGCATTTTTTATAACAGACAAAAGAAAATACTGTGCTCTCTGTGAGTGGTTGTAATGTTTCACCTGATAATAGTAGAATCAAAGGAACATGAAAATGATTGAACAAAATAAATAGTGTGAAAATAAATATAAATATACTAAGAACAAGTCATAGACATCTAAAGAGAAGTATCTATATGTATAACTAAACAAGATATATACATCAGTATAGTTACTAAATAGTCCGTTATACGGATAACTGGGCAGGGTGTCTTGATGTTAGAATCACGGTCACAATACCGTGCCCGGTAGCAATAATCAAAGTTCACCCACTGGTGTAATACTTAAGTGATTCTCAGAAGTGTCACGGATCAGGGGACACTTCTGAGAATGTGAGTGGTGTCCTCAGAGTATGGTAGAACTCTTTAGGATGATCCCATGCTGGTGGAAAGGTAGAATCCAAAAGGGATTGGTGGCTTTCGTGCCATGCCTGGAATAGGTATAAGAAACCTGGGTGCTGCTGTAGAATAAAGGAAACTTCCATTCTCACAGGATCCTTAAATGAAGAGAGCAGCAGAAACAAAAAACACAGCACATCCCATCTAAGAGTAAAAGTTTTTAATACACGCACATCTTGCGCTAATTAAAAATGCACACTTACACGAGATCAATAAAAACAAGCAAAATGTACTCGCTCTGAGTCTATGAGCATCCTACAGGTACCTACAGGGCTGTATGGATTGGTGAAAATCCTGGTGGCTGATTAATCTAAATGAAGACTCCGATAGGTCAAAAAAGGTTGTGACATATACCGATAAGACAAGTCTATTGAGAATATAATAGACTTACGGGGATAAGAGCAACAGTAGCAATATAAATACAGTTGCAAAAAAATATAAAAACATGTATAATGGGTGTGCTAAACAAAATTAAACATCTGTAATAAGACCGAAATTCAGATATAAAAACCTATGGCAGAAGAGGCCTGATAAGTAGTATATCATGAAGAGCATAAATGTCATGATCTTTTTCTGTATCTACTGCACAACAAATGTATTTGAAAAGAATGTATTTAAAAAAAGATATTACGTGTGATAGACTATGAATCAATACTGCCTATTAAAAATAATAACTAGGGATTGTAAATTATATATGGCCATAATGATAAAGAAACAGAGAAGTGGACATAAATATGAATCAATGTTAATGGTATTCGAGATAAAAATATTGAAAAGTGATCTACATTAAGACCTATAGAAACCGATCTGTAAACATATTACTCACATAAAGGTGTTTAAATCAAGATCTATACTGAGACCTTTCAGAGTCAAAGTGTCCAATTCATGGATCCAAAAAGTCTTTCTTTGTTGAAGGACCCTCAACCTATTAGAGGACTTGTTAGGTGGTATATGTTCAAGAATCTTAACTTTCAAACTTTCATAGCTGCAATTATGTTTGATTTTAAATTGATATGGCACTTTGTGTGTATCAAGTCAATGTTTGATATTATATTTGTGTTCGCTGAACCTCTTGCGGATGGTTCTTTTTGTGCATCCTATATATAATAAATTACAACTGCAAGTTAGCAGGTAAACTACATAGGTTGAACTACATAGCAATCTATTGTGAATGGGGTATTCTTTAGTATAACTGGAATTGTAAAACTTATTGCTAGGACATATATGTGTGCACATTTTGGAACGCCGCATCTTTTAGTTCCATTTGAAGTACTCAGCCAAGTGGTAGGTTCACTTGTTTTTTGGGTAGGTTGTTGTGTTATAGATCTTAATTTAGAGGGTGCTAAAATATTTTTTAAGATCTCTATTTGTCTTATAGGTAATAACCGGTTTATTGGGTAAGGTGGGGCCTAATATTGGGTTGGCCTTCAATATACTCCAGTGTGAGTTGAGAATGTGTTCTATGGCTTTACTACCTTGACTAAAGGTTGTAATGAACCTCTTTTGATCTTCTGTTTTTTGTGCTATTTTTCTAGTGGATGGTGCTAACATATTGCTTCTATCCATAAACTGAACATTATCCTTTACTTGTGTTAAGAGAGTACTGTCATATCTTTTTTCTAGGAATCTTCTATCTCTAGGATTTCTGATTCTTTTATATAGTAGAAATGTGCGATTCATTTCGGATCGATTCGGAAATTCGGCCGAATTCATAAAATTCGGGATTCGGATCGATTCGAATTTCCAAATTAAAATAGTGCTGAATCTACCGAATAAATCCGAATTAGTTCGGATTTATCTGGCGGATCGTATGTTACGTCACTAAATTCTACTTTTGCCGGTCTGTAGGGTTTGATAACTAAGGCGAATCAGGCTCGCCACAAATACGCTGCGGAATTCCAGCGTATTTGCGGTTGACAGCTTGATAAATAGAGGCCATAGACTTTGAAAGGTCTCAGTATAGATCTTGATTTAAACGCCTTTATGTGAGTAATGTTTACAGATCGGTTTCTATAGGTCTTAATCTAGATCACTTTTTAATATTTTTATCTCGAATACCATTAACATTGATTCATATTTAAGTCCACTTCTCTGTTACTTTATCATTATGGCCATATATAATTTACAATCCCTAGTTATTATTTTTTATAGGCAGTATTGATTCATAGGCATCTATTTATCAAGCCGTCAACCGCAAATACGCTGGAATTCCGCAGCGTATTTGTGGCGAGCCTGATTCCCCTTTTATCAAACCCTACAGACCGGCAAAAGTATAATTTTGTGACGTAACATACGATCCGCCGGACTCAGTCCGACATAGATCGATGCTTACGTCATTACAGATGTTCCAAATGCAAATTCGGCACAATCTGACTGCTTTTGCTAGTTATCAAATTTCAGGTACGCTCACCACTATTCCGGCCCAGCGTACCTGGTTTTCAATCCGCCGCCCTGGAGGCGGCGAATGCCTTAGGAATCAATGGGAGTCTGAAAGCAGCAAAGCTCATGTTCACTGCTGCCTGATATCCCATTGATTCCTATGGTAATGTTTACACCTAACACCCTAACATGTACCCCGAGTCTAAACACCCCTAATCTCCCCCCTACACCACCACCACCTACATTATACTTATTAACCCCTAATCTGTCCCCCCTACACTGCCGCAACCTACATTATACTTATTAACCCCTAATCTGCCCCCTACACCACCGCCACCTACATTATACTAATTAACCCCTAATCTGCCCCCCTACACCGCTGCCACCTACATTATACTTATTAACACCTAATCTGCCCCACCTACACCGCCACCACCTACATTATACTTATTAACCCAAAATCTGCCCCCTACACTGCCACCACCTACATTATACTTTTTAACCAGTAATCTGCCTCCCCCTACACCGCCGCCACCTACATTATACTTATTAACCCCAAATCTGCCCCCCCTACACCGCTGCCACCTACATTATACTTATTAACACCTAATCTGCCACCCCCTACACCGCCGCCACTATATTACATTTATTAACCCCTAAACCTAAGTCTAACCCTAACCCTAACAAACACTAACTTAAATATAATTTAAATAAATCTAAATAAATATTCCTAGCATTAAATAAATTATTCCTATTTAAAACTAAATACTTACCTATAAAATAAACCCTTAGCTAGCTACAATATAACTAATAGTTACAGTGTAGCTATCTTAGGGTTTATTTTTATTTAACAGGCAAGTTTGTATTTATTTTAACTAGGTACAATAGTTATTAAATAGTTATTAACTATTTAATAACTTCCTAGTTAAAATAAATACAAATATACCTGTAAAATAAAACCTAACCTAAGTTACAATTACACCTAACACTACACTTTAATTAAATAAATTCCCTAAACTAAATACAATTAAATACAATTAAATAAAATTATCTAAAGTACAAAACCCCCCACTAAATTACAGAAAATAATAAACAAATTACAAGATTTTTAAACTAATTACACCTAATCTAATCCCCCTAACAAAATAAAAAGCCCCCCAAAATAAAAAAAGCCCTACCCTACACCAAATTACAAATAGCCCTTTAAAGGGCCTTTCGTGGGGCATTGCCCCAAAGTAATCAGCTCTTTTACCTGTAAAAAAAAATTACAACCCCCCAACATTAAAACCCACCACCCTCACAACCAACCCTACTCTATAACCCACCCAATACCGCCTTAAAAAACTAACCCCTTGAAGATCACCTTACCGTGAGAAGTCTTCACCCAACAGGGTCCAGAAGAAGCGGTCCTCCAGACGGGCAGAAGTGGTCCTCCAGACGGGCAGAAGTCTTCATCCAGACAGCATCTTCTATCTTCATCCACCCGGCGCGGAGCGGGTCCATCTTCAGGACATCCGACGTGGAGCATCCTCTTTTGATGTCGTCTTCTTGTTGAATGAAGGTACCTTTAAGTGACGTCATCCAAGATGGCTTCCCTTCATTTCCGATTAAGCTCGCATTCTATTGGCTGATTGGAACAGCCAACAGAATGCGAGCTCAATCCTATTGGCTGATTGGATCAGCCAATAGGATTGAACTTAAATCCTATTGGCTGATTGCATCAGCCAATAGGATTTTTTCTACCTTAATTCTGATTGGCTGATAGAATTCTATCAGTCAATCGGAATTGAAGGGACGCCATCTTGGATGACGTCACTTAAAGGTACCTTCATTTAACAAGAAGACATCATCAGAAGAGGATGCTCCGCGTCGGATGTCTTGAAGATGGACCCGCTCCGTGCCGGATGGATGAAGATAGAAGATGCCATCTGGATGAAGACTTCTGCCCGTCTGGAGGACCACTTCTGCCGGATTCGTTGAGGACTTTGGCCCGGTTGGGTGAAGACTTCTCACGGTAAGGTGATCTTCAAGGGGTTAGTTTTAGGTTTTTTTAAGGGGGTATTGGGTGGGTTTTAGAGTAGGGTTGGTTGTGTGGGTGGTGGGTTTTAATGTTGGGGGGGTTTGTAATTTTTTTAACAGGTAAAAGAACTGATTACTTTGGGGGAATTCCCCGCTTAAGGCCCTTTTAAGGGCTATTTGTAATTTAGTGTAGGGTAGGGCTTTTTTTTATTTTGGGGGGCTTTTTTAGTTTGTTAGGGGGATTAGATTAAGTGTAATTACTTTAAAAAACTTGTAATTTGTTTATTACTTTCTGTAATTTAGTGGGGGTTTTTTGTACTTTAGATAATTTTATTTAATTGTATTTAATTGTATTTAGTTTAGGGAATTTATTTAATTATAGTGTAGTGTTAGGTGTAATTGTAACTTAGGTTAGGTTTTATTTTACAGTTATATTTGTATTTATTTTAACTAGGTTAACTTAGTTGATAACTATTTAATAACCATTGAACCTAGTTAAAATAAATACAAACTTGCCTGTAAAATAAAAATAAATCCTAAGCTAGCTACAATGTAACTATTAGTTATATTGTAGCTAGCTTAGGGTTTATTTTATAGGTAAGTATTTAGTTTTAAATAGGAATAATTTATTTAATGCTAGGAATATTTATTTCGATTTATTTTGATTTATTCAAATTATATTTAAGTTAGTGGGTGTTAGGGTTTGACTTAGGTTTAGGGGTTAATAAATTTAATATAGTGGCGGCAGTGTAGGGGGTGGCAGATTAGGGGTTAATAAGTATAATGTAGGTGGCGGCGGTGTAGGGGGGGCAGATTAGGGGTTAATAACTTTATGTAGGTGGCGGCGGTGTCGGGGCGGCAGATTTAGTGGTTAATAAGTATAATGTAGATTTTGGCGGTGTAGGGGGGGCAGATTAGGGGTTAATAAGTATAATGTAGGTGGTGGCGGTATTGGGGGCAGATTAGGGGTTAATAAGTATAATGTAGGTGGCGGTGGGCTCCGTGAGCAGCGGTTTAGGGGTTAAACACTTTATTTAGTTGCGGCAGGGTCCATGTTGCAGCGGGGTTAATACATTTATTAGAGTTGCGGCGGGGTCTGTGGGTGGCGGTATAGGGGGTAAACAGTATAGTATAGTGTGGGTGTTTAGTGACAGGGTACCAATAAAGCTGTGAAAAAGCCGAAGAGCAGCGAGATCGATGACTGTTATTTAACAACAGTCCGCTGCTCATCGCACCGTACTTGGTGCATGGCTTTTTGACAGCTTTTTTGGTAACTTTGGAGAACGTATTCAGGTCCGCGGTCGCGATGTTAGGCGATCTTAGGTGAGCGCATTGGTGCCGTCTAATGGAAGCAAGTTGACGGCTTGATAAGTATATGCCATAGTCTATCACACGCAATATCTTTTTTAAATATATTCTTTTCAAATACATTTGTTGTGCAGTAGATACAGAAAAAGATCATGACATTTATGCTCTTCATGATACACTACTTATCAGGTCTCTTCTGCCATAGGTTTTTATATCTGAATTTCGGTTTTATTACAGATATTTAATTTTGTTTAGCACACCCATTATACATGTTTTTATATTTTTTTGCAACTGTATTTATACTGCTGCTGTTGCTCTTATCCTCTGATTCTCAAATGTGAGATCCGATAGAGACTTAGTAACCCCAATCGTGCTTGTCTTAACGGTATACGTCACAACCTTTTTTGACCTATCGGAATCTCCTTTTAGATTTATCAGCCACCAGGATTTTCACCAATCCATACAGCCCTCTTGACAAAGTCTGGATGTTTACCGGACGAAACGTGTTGAGGTAACACAATGCTCTGACGTCACTGACGTCCTTCGATGATCCAGGTTCCTCCTACCAGCCCACGGATACTGTGCATATCTCGGATGAGGCTTGGTTTAACTCTACCATCATCTTCTGGCACCTGAAGGACGCTCATTCACTCAGAGCGTGGACGCTCATAGAATCAGAGTGAGTACATATTGCTTGTTTTTATTGATCTCTTGTAAGTGTGCATTTTTAATTAGCGCAAGATGTGCGTGTATTAAAAACTTTTACTCTTAGATGGGATGCGCTGTGTTTTTGTTTCTGCAGTTTATTTTTTAATTCATCAATATAAATAGCTCTTCAGCAGAATGCCTGAGCTGAAGTAGATGCCTTTTTATTTTGCAAAATAATAAACTTACTCAGTTCTTTCAAATTATTAAAGATGCAGGAAACCTAATTTTTTTTTTTTTTTCTTTATGATAGTGTTCAGAATTTTGCAGCTGAATCTAGGAGCCTGGTATTTTTGTGTGTATATATAAACATGCACACACACACACACATACGTACACACACACATACGTACCCACACACACATACATACACACGCATACATACATACATACATACATACATACATAGATACACACACACATACATACATACACACACAAACATACATACACATATATACACACACACATATATACACATACACATATATATACACACATACATATGCACAAATTTGAATTATGCTTTCACAGTTCTGCATACAGAAGATTTGTGTGCATTTAACTTGAGAAAATTAATAGCAAAATACTCTGCCTGTGCCCTGTGGTGTTTGTATAAATCTCTCTATGTCCAGTCAGTTGTTCTTCCTTTAAATAACACTGCCCTTTTAACATCATAATCCTGCTGTCACAAGAAGCAGCAGTAAAGAGTTAACCCCGGATGAGGTGAACTTGAGGCAAGGGTTATTTGACCCCTATTGGCCGAATGGAGGAGTTAACGGTGGGTCAGTGGGTGGAGCCTAGTAGGAAGTTTTATAGGAGAGTGGTTTGGTCCATTGGCGCTCTTTTACTGGATACTTACCTTCAGGAACAAACGGCTGAAGTGTCTCACTTACCTGATGGAGTCTCTTCTGGAGGAGCTGATGGCTTTGGCCAAGTGCAGAGCTCTGGAGTGGATTCGGGAGCAGCTGCGGATGGCAGTGGTCTGGTGGAGGAGTCCGGTGTCGGCGAGTCCAGGAGGAGAGGGACTACGGTGCGGTCAGCATGGCCTCTGAGGAGGCTGAGCCTTGAGGAGTCTTCAAAATCCAGGAGAAGGACGTTGGAGTAGGCAGGTAAGAAAAAAACAGCTGTTGACAGGACTATGGCGGAGGCAGCAGCGGGAATCAGTGAAGTGTTGACGGTGGGCGGTGATGTCATTACTGCTCACCAGTTTGTTGAAGGAGTTGGAACCCAAGGAGTGACAAGGGGTATGAGTGAGTCCAGGGGGGTGGGGGGGGGCAGTACCTGAGAATATTATGTTAGTCCTATGTTAGTATGTATGGGTAATTTTGTAGGGCATTAATCATATAGTGCAGTGGGATAGTTATGTTTTGTTTTACATTTTTATAGGGTACTCAGATGTTGGGTGGGTGTTGGGAAAGGGGGGTATGCTATAATAAATATTTTGTTTTACTGGGGTGTTGTGTTCTTCATTGGCTGCATTTTAGTGGGAATACATTCTTTTAAAGTGCCCTTTATTATTTCCCTCCATTGTTTTTTGTGTGTTTTTTATTGGGGGTTGTGGGGGGCAGAAAAGGGGGTATGTTTGGGTTGTGTTTATATGGGCTCTTCTTTTCTTTTCTTTTTTTTTTTGAGAGGTCAGAGGGAGGAGTGTCTAGGAGAGACAGAGGTTGATCTCCGCACAGAAGTCGTGTAGTGGGCATAGGACAGCCCAGGTGGAAGCAAGTCAGAAGAGTGGTGAAAAGAAGGCATCTCAAGCAGGGTCGAGTAGTGGATCAGCCAATCAGGAAGGATCAAGTTTGGTGCCTCAGCCAGCAGGTGAGAAGGCTGGTGGCGCTGTGGGAGCTGGAGTTGGTTTGGTTTGTGGAGAACGTGAGAAGTTGCTAACTGGTTTGAAGGCACTGATGGTGAGTATTTGGTTGCAAAGTCTTGGGATTCGGCTAGTGGTGCAGTTGCTGCAGGTTCAGAAGTATTATCTGCTGCGACGGTGGGTGCCACTTTATCTGGGAGTTTGTTAAAAGTTCCGGACGAGTCTTTGTTTATGTTCCATTGGCCGATTCACCTTACATTGGCGGTGAAGGAGAAGCTCTGGAAACGAGAATTTCTGGAAATTTTCACACTGATGCCTTTGGATCAGGTGTTGGAATTCAAGGATGACAACAAGGTTGATAAAGGGAAGAAGGAGGAGGAACGGAAGAAGAGATATAGAAAACTTCCTGAAACCTTGGGAAATTGGTCCAAGTCTTTTTGTATTTCGGTCAGTGTGGTTTCGTCAACATATGGCAGTCAGATCTGAGATATGGTGGGACGACCGCGATATGGGAATCTGGCTGGAGATAATGACTCCTTTGAGGGGGGCAACCCTTTCGTGGGCTTGGGGTTGGGTCAACAGGGACTGTAATTCCAGCACATAAAGATGTCAGCACTCAGGGATAAATGCACGTCACCAACAGGACCTCTGCTCACAGGTCCAATACAATAACAAAATACTGTATCACTGCTTGAGTCTGTGCACCTGGGATTTCAAGAAATGGAGGAAAGACAAGCTTGTCAAACTTTTTCATACACAGACCTGGAAGCAGACATACACTCACTAAAGGGTCAAGGGAGTTTTTGAAAACAGCTCCCTCTGACTTATCGTCTAAAGAGTTTGAGAGACTTTCAAAGAAAAATTTAGCATTTGACTTACATGCAATAACTTTGGCGGAGTATCATCGGGTGAAAAGGATCCCCAGGGGCCTTAGAATGAGTGCTCGCCCCACTCTGATGAGGGATAATCCAGTGTACTGCAACAGATTCGAACAAATCCTTAATAAGTGTTCTATGGACCTCATTGTATTAACAGTGGAATGTCTTAACCAAGAAATAGAGGAACAGAACACAAAGATAACACAAATGGAGAAAGAGTTAAAGAAATCGCTACCTATGGATGAATTTGATAAACTCATATCAGATGTTAACAAGCAGGTTGCGGAGTCTAGAAAAATCATAGAAGAATGCAAGCAAGTAAAATTTACCAGAGATTAACAAGATTATTCATCCGGGAGGGTTTACAGCTGGCGCTATGACCCAGAGGGATCCAGACGGAAGAACACCGACGGCCAGCAACGACGCTCTATGCGTAGCAAGTCTCAGAGTGCAAGCAGAAGTGAGTCATCTGACACGCCAGGGGAGTCCGACAGCGAAAGAGACGCGGAGGCCGCAAGCACCAAAGCAGAAACAAATGCCAAAAAGAAAAAGCAGGATCACCAACTGAGGTCTACGTCCCGTCATTGAGACCAGTGAACACCAAGGCACCGGACGGGTTGGCAGAAGATGCGGTAGAGTGCAATGAAAGGACGGTAGATATGGGACAATATGTTATTAATAACGTTATTAATATTTCTAAATGTGAACTAACAGATAAAGAACTTGAGCTTTTGAATAAGGGCTTTGCTTTTTGCCCTGTTAAGAACTGTAACTTTTTCGAGCTTCAGAAGGATTTGTTTAAATTCTTCAGAAGCTTAAAATTAAAAACAATGTTTTTTGATCCTAAGCCACAAATTAGTAATGAGAGTCCAACTATCCATTTACAGCAATTAGGCCTGAAGAAAAAAAGTCACTTTAATCCTGGTAATGTGAACCACAGTGTTGAAACTTTTGCAGCCTTAGTACAGAAAGATATTTGTCTTTTACAGAATAAAATTGAAAAATATAAGAACAAGAATTTTCTAAAAAAGGCTAATAATTTATCTAGAGAACATACACGTGCTTTGCACTCCCTTAAGGAAAAGACTGACATAATTTTAAAAAGGGCCGATAAGGGAGGAGCAGTGGTGTTGCTAGATAAAGATTATTACATTAATGAGATTTATTCTCAACTCAATGAAGCAACAGTTTATAAGAAATTGGCTTATAATCCAATATTTAATATACAAAAAGAAATTGACAACTGTATATGTATTGCATTAAGAAATGGTATTATAGGTAAAGATGTTGCTGCTTTTTTGAAAATTGAGAAACCCTGCACCCCTGTAAGCTACACTTTACCAAAAGTGCATAAAAACCTAAGTAAGCCACCTGGCCGTCCAATTGTAGCCAGCACTAATTCTGCTTTTACTAACATTTCCATCTTTTCAGATACAATTTTGCGCCCATATGTAGAAATGTCCAGTTCATTTGTTAAAGACGTTGGTGACTTACTGAATAAACTGAATTTATACTTTTTAGTTTAGACGTTGAGAGTTTATACACGTCTATAACCCACACTAGTGGAATGGGATCAGTTTATTACACCTTGTCATCAGATAAAAAGTACAACATGAGCCAGATAGATTTTTTTATGCAGTTGCTCTCTATCATCCTATATGGTAATTATTTTTTGTTTAGAGATAATTATTATCTCCAACTGCAAGGGACTGCCATGGGTTCCAACGTTGCCCCGAATTATGCCAATATTTTTATGAATATCTATGAAGAGAAATATATATTTTGTAACAATTTATTCATTCAATATGGCGCCACCTGGTGGTGCTATATTGATGATATCTTCGGTATATGGCTGGGTGACGTTGGAACCCTGGAGAGTTTTGTAAGGGAATTGAATTAATCTACCAACCACATTAAATTTAAGCTCACATGGAGTGAAGAGTTCCTGGATTTTCTAGATGTTAGAATTACTAAGGTTGGCAATTCCTTTGTTACTGATTTATATAGAAAAACGACTGATCGTAATAGCCTACTCAGGTTTGACAGTGCGCACCCACCTTCTCTTATCAAATCCCTACCACATAGCCAAATGCTTCGCGTACATAGAATTGTTTCATCTGAGGATCTAGTAGATAAAAGGTTGGCAGAAATGGGCCAAAGATTCAAGGATAGGGGTTACCCACAAGATATGATTGTTAAAAACATAAATACAGTTAGATCTATCCCGAGAGATTCTCTCCTAAAATCTAAAGTGGATAAAAAAATCCCAAATCCCTAGGACCATCTTTGTTTCAAAATATAATGCTCAAAGCCATGATATCCAGCGCATTATTAGAAAGCATTGGAGCATACTTTCAAACTGTAATCCTGATATTAAAGAATTTAGGGATTACCCTATGCCAGCTTTTAAGAGAGGTAGAAACCTACAAGAGGAATTAGTTAAAGCAGACATAGGCCCCAAAAGTATTTCTAAAACTAGATTTATTTCCTCATGCAATAAAGGGTATTTTCCATGTTTGGGGTGCTCATGCTGCAGTAACATGTGAGAAGGCTCTGTATTCTATAATCCCCATACGGGTAAGAAATATAACATTAAAGGTTATTATACCTGCCTTAGTACCTTCATAATTTATATGGTTAAATGCCCATGTGGGATGGTTTATATAGGTGAATCGACCCGTAGTGCTAAAGATCGCATAATTGAACACAAAAGTAATATACGTACTAAAAATCTAAAAGCCCCTCTTGCATATCATTTTGTGACCGCTGGCCATTCTATTAGCCAACTAAAATTTCAGATTTTGTTGCCACGTAGAGGGGGAGATAGGGAGCAATTGCTGAAACAGAAGGAATCCTGTTGGATATATGAATTAGGGAAACTTACTCCCAAAGGAATGAATAAGGAATGGGATCTCTCTATTTTTCTATAGTTGTATATATTATTGATTCTTTTCGCCTGTTGTTTATTATCTGCAGATATAAAAATAATGCTTTTGGTAACCAAATATATTAAAAATGTCTCTGTATACATATCAAATGTTTTGAGAAATGAGATGCATTTGCATGAAGTGTAATGTAATGATACTATAATCTGTGTATGTATGTTTTTTAACATTTGATGTATTGATAGGGTTAAATTATCTCTATCGCCACCTAGTGGTGTTTAGGTATATAAAGGTGTGAGAATTGTTTGTTGTTTGTTTGGCATGGCATGAATAAGGGATAACATCCCGAAACGTTGCCCGTTATTTGTCTTATCTAATAAATATTAGATTTATGCTGTCACCTTCCTGACTGTTCAACAGGGACTGTGTCAGGAAACAGCTAAACCGCAGTTATGTTTAAAGGGCTCTGTTTCCAATTTAATGACAGGGTGTGCTGTTTCGGAAGTAGTTGCAAGTTTAAACATGAGTGTCCCGGGTGTGGTGGAAACCATGGTTTCAATAGATGTATCAAAAAAGGGAGGTTGGGTGGAAAAGCAAGTGATGCTGCTGCTGCGAGTGCGGACTCCGGTGAGAGTAGAATGGATGGTGGCTTGGCTAGAGGCTTACGCCAATAGGAGAGGCACAAGTGAGGATGCAGAGCTTCTTTTAACAGGGTTAATTTCTTGTTTTGTTATCCCTTTCAAGGATCAGGGAGGTGTGAGGTTCCCAGGTAATTTAAAATTGGCCAGGGAGTTCCCAGTGGTGGTTCGGGAAAAATTGCAGAAAGAGGTTTCACTGGGGCATATGGCGGGTCCATTTTCACCCCCCCCCTTTGCCAAACTTGAGAATATCTCCATTAGGGGTGGTCCCTAAAAGATCTTCAGGTTAGTTCTATATGATCCATCACCTCTCATACCCAAAGGGTTTGTCAGTTAATGACGGAATCAACCCGGAGTTGGTTTCTGTTAGATATGCTTCATTTGACAGGGCAGTTGATCTGGTAAGAATCGCGGGTCCTGGGGCCATGTTGGCCAAAGTGGATGTGGTGGCGACCTTTCGTTGCCATCATTTGCTTGGCTGTAAGTTCGAAGGTGAGTTCTTTGTGGACCTGTGTTTACCTATGGGGTGTTCGATTTTGTGTTCTTACTGTAAAAAGTTCAGCATGTTTATCGAATAGGTCGTGAAGAAGCGTTCGGATTTGTAGTCAATGGTTCATTATCTTGATGACTTCTTGTTTGTGGGTCCAGCAGGATCGTTAGTTTGTCAGAGATGGGAGGATATGTTTGGTTTGGCGGCTGCGGATTTTGGAGTCCTTGTGGTGGAAGAAAAATCTGAGGGACCAGTGACTTCTCTGACATTTCTGGGTATCAAGGTGGACTCCGAGTGTTGGCTCCCTTGGGATAAGGTGGAAAATTTTAAGGGAATCCATTTGGATCGCATTGGGCTTGGAGAATATTAAGCTTATTCAGCTTCATTCGTTACTTGGGAAGCTGAATTTTGCTTGTCGTATTATCCCAGTAGGAAGGGTCTTCTGTCAGAGGCTGTCCTTGGCTACTGTGGGTGTCCCCTATCACCACATTAGATTGACAAATTAATTGAAGGAGGACCTGAAGGTCTGGGCAGCATTCTTGAGAGCTTTTAACGGTTGTTTGTTGGTTCAAGAGGTTGACTGGTCGGATGAAAGATTATGTCTTTTTACGGATTCTGCGGGAGCTCATGGTTTTGGAGCTTACCTCAATAGGAAGTGGAGTGTGGATGTCTGGCCAGATGTTTGGGAAGCTGTAGGCTTGACAAAGAACCTGACTTTCTTGGAACTAGTCCCATTGGTGGTGGCTCTGCGAGTCTGGGCTCGTGAGCTGAGTAATAAGCGAGTGTGCTTTCATTCAAACAAAATGGGCATGGTTTACGCAATCAACAACCTGACTGTCAATTCACCTCCTGTAATATGACTGCTAAGGGTGTTTGTGTTGGAATGTTTGAGGATCAATGTGGTTTTTCGGGCTGTACATGTACCGGGCAAAAAGAATAACACCTAGATTTAGAGTTTTGCGTTAGAAGGGGTGCGTTAGCTACGCATGTTTTTTCCCCCCGGCACCTTTTAAATAACGCTGGTATTTAGAGTTCTCTGAAGGGCTGTGTTAGGCTCCAAAAAGGATTTTACCGCCACTTCAACTCTCAATACCAGCGTTGCTTACGGTAGCGGCCAGCTTGAAAAACGTGCTTGTGCACTATTTCCCCATAGGAAACAATGGGGCAGTTTGAGCTGAAAAAAAACCTAACACCTGCAAAAAAGCAGCATTCAGCTCCTAACGCAGCCCCATTGTTTCCTATGGGGAAACAGTTTCTAAGTCTGCACCTAACACCCTAACATGTACCCCGAGTCTAAACACCCCTAATCTTAAACTTATTAACCCCTAATCTGCCGCCCCCACTATGGCTGACCCCTGCATTTTATTATTAACCCCTAATCTGCCGCTCCACACACCGCCGCAACCTACATTATCCCTATGAACCCCTAATCTGCTGCCCCCAACGTCGCCTACACCTATATTATATTTATTAACCCCTAATCTGCCCCCCCCAATGTCGCTGCTACCTTACCTACACTTATTAACCCCTAATCTGCCGACCGGACCTCACCACCACTATAATAAATGTATTAACCCCTAAAGCTAAGTCTAACCCTAACCCCCCCTAAATTAAATATAATTTAAATCTAACGAAATAAATGATTTCTTATTAAATAAATTAATCCTTTTTAAAGCTAAATACTTACCTGTAAAATAAACCCTAATATAGCTACAATATAACAAATAATTATATTGTAGCTATTTTAGCATTTATATTTATTTTACAGGCAACTTTGTATTTATTTTAACTAGGTACAATAGCTATTAAATAGTTATTTACTATTTAATAGCTACCTAGTTAAAATAATTACAAAATTACCTGTAAAATAAATCCTAACCTAAGTTACAATTAAACCTAACACTACACTATCAATAAATTAATTAATTAACTAAACTACCTACAATTACCTACAATGAAATCAACTAAACTAAATTACAAAAAAATAAAACACTAAATTACAAAAAAAAAACACACTAAATTACAAAAAAAAAAGATTACAAGAATTTTAAACTATTTACACCTACTCTAAGCCCCCTAAAAAATAACAAAGCCCCCCAAAATAAACAAAATGCCCTACCCTATTCTAAAATAAAAAGTTAACAGCTCTATTACCTTACCAGCCCTTAAAAGGGTTTTTTGTGGGGCATGCCCCAAAGAAATCAGCTCTTTTGCCTGAAAAAAAAGCATACAATACCCCCCCAACATTACAACCCACCACCCACATACCCCTAATCTAACCCACCCAAAACCCCCTTAAAAAAACTAACACTAAGCCCCTGAAGATCTCCCTACCTTGTATTCACCCAGCCGGGTATCACCGATCCGTCCAGAAGAGGGTCCGAAGTCTTCATCCTATCCGGCAAGAAGAGGTCCTCCAGAGGGTCTGAAGTCTTCATCCTATCCGACAAGAAGAGGTCCTCCAGAGGGTCCAAAGTCTTCATCCAGGCAGCATCTTCTATCTTCTTCCATCCGGAGCGGGTCCATCTTGAAGCAGCCGACGCGGAGCCATCCTTCCTCACCGACGGACTAACGACGAATGAAGGTTCCTTTAAATGACATCATCCAAGATGGCGTCCCTCGAATTCCGATTGGCTGATAGGATTCTATCAGCCAATCGGAATTAAGGTAGGAAAAATCTGATTGGCTGATTGAATCAGCCAATCAGATTCAAGTTCAATCCGATTGGCTGATTGGATCAGCCAATCAAATTGAGCTTGCATTCTATTGGCTGATCGGAACAGCCAATAGAATGCGAGCTCAATCTGATTGGCTGATCCAATCAGCCAATCGGATTGAACTTGAATCTGATTGGCTGATTCAATCAGCCATTCAGATTTTTCCTACCTTAATTCCGATTGGCTGATAGAATCCTATCAACCAATCAGAATTTGAGGGATGCCATCTTAGATGATGTCATTTAAAGGAACCTTCATTCATCGTTAGTCCGTCAGTGAGGAAGGATGGCTCCCCGTCGGCTGCTTCAAGATGGACCCGCTCCGCTCCGGATGGAAGAAGATAGAAGATGCCGCCTGGATAAAGACTTTGGACCCTCTGGAGGACCTCTTCTTGCCGCATAGGATGAAGACTTCGGACCCTCTGGAGGACCTCTTCTTGCCAGATAGGATGAAGACTTCGGACCCTCTTCTGGATGGATTGGTGATACCCGGCTGGGTGAATACAAGGTAGAGAGATCTTCAGGGGCTTAGTGTTAGGTTTTTTAAGGGGGGTTTGGGTGGGTTAGATTAGGGGTATGTGGGTGGTGGGTTGTAATGTTGGGGGGGGGGTATTGTATGCTTTTTTTTACAGGCAAAAGAGCTGATTTCTTTGGGGCATGCCCCGCAAAAAGCCCTTTTAAGGGCTGGTAAGGTAATAGAGCTGTTAACTTTTTATTTTAGAATAGGGTAGGGCATATTTTCATTTTGGGGGGCTTTGTTATTTTTTTAGGGGGCTTAGAGTAGGTGTAATTAGTTTAAAATTCTTGTAATCTTTTTTTTTTTTTGTAATTTAGTGTTTTGTTTTTTTGTAATTTAGTTTAGTTGATTTCATTGTAGGTAATTGTAGGTAGTTTAGTTAATTAATTTATTGATAGTGTAGTGTTAGGTTTAATTGTAACTTAGGTTAGGATTTATTTTACAGGTAATTTTGTAATTATTTTAACTAGGTAGCTATTAAATAGTAAATAACTATTTAATAGCTATTGTACCTAGTTAAAATAAATACAAAGTTGCCTGTAAAATAAATATAAATGCTAAAATAGCTACAATATAATTATTCGTTATATTGTAGCTATATTAGGGTTTATTTTACAGGTTAGTATTTAGCTTTAAATAGGATTAATTTATTTAATAAGAAATAATTTATTTAGTTAGATTTAAATTATATTTAATTTAGGGGGGTGTTAGGGTTAGGGTTAGACTTAGCTTTAGGGGTTAATACATTTATTATAGTAGCGGTTAATACTTGAAGCTAGGTGGCGGCGATGTTAGGGAGGGCAGATTAGGGGTTAATAAAATTTATTACAGGGTTTGCGATGCGGGAGTGAAGCGGTTTAGGGGTTAATACATTTATTATAGTGGCGGCGAGTTCCGGTCGGCAGATTAGGGGTTAATAAGTGTAGTTAGGTAGCGGCGATGTTGGGGGGGCAGATTAGGGGTTAATAAATATTATGTAGGTGTCGGCGATGTTAGGGGCAGCAAATTAGGAGTTCATAGGTATAATGTAGGTTGCGGCGGTGTGCGGTCGGCAGATTAGGGGTTAAAAAAAATTATTAGAGTGGCGGTGATGTGGGGGGACCTCGGTTTAGGGGTGCATAGGTAGTTTATGGGTGTTAGTGTACTTTAGAGCACAGTAGTTAAGAGCTTTATGAACCGGCGTTAGCCCAGAAAGCTCTTAACTCCTGACTTTTTTCTGCAGCTGGAGTTTTGTCGTTAGAGTTCTAACGCTCACTTCAACCAAGACTCTAAATACCGGCATTAGGAAGATCCCATTGAAAAGATAGGATACGCAATTGGCGTAAGGGGATCTGCGGTATGGAAAAGTCGCGGCTGGAAAGTGAGCGTTAGACCCTTTCCTGACTGACTCTAAATACCAGCGGGCGGTAAAAACCAGCGTTAGGAGTCCTTAACGCTGGTTTTGACGGCTACCACAGAACTCTAAATCTAGGCGTAAGATTGCTGATGCTTTTCTTGTTTGCAATGGGAGCATTTCCACCTGGAGTCCCCAGAAGATGGAGGGTGTGGCTTGCCCAAGAGATATTTGGCTGATGGATTTTCATTCATTTTGGATATGGTAAAAGAGGCATTGGCTCAGTCAACTTGGAGGGATTATGCCTGGGTGTAGCATTAAATTCTGGAAAGGTTAGTTTGGAAATTATTTTGCGTTAGCTAAGGTTATGGGGAGAGTTTAGTTTGTCTTCAGCTGAGATTAGGAGGATGGCCGCTATGGCCTTTTTGTTTAAATTGGTGGGTTTACCAGACGTGTCAAAGCATTTTATGGTTAGGATGGCTGTTAGGGATTTGTGCAAGGGGAAGGCCAAGAAGGATGGGAGGAGGCCTGTTATTTTCTCTTTGCTGGAAAGGATTGTTGACCGGTTACCAGAAATTTTCTGGCCAAGGTATAAAGAGGGTTTTTTTAAAGCAGCATTTGTCCTTGCCTTTTTTGGAGCTTTTCGTATTTCGGAATTGGTTGGTAAGAATCCGAAAGTGGCTAGTGGTTCTCGAGTTCAGGATATCTTGTTACACTAGGGAGTTGTCGAGTTGTGGTTGAGACATTCAAAAACTGATCAACTTGGGAAGGGTAAGCTGATACAATTGAAGGAAGTTGGGGGATCTTGTCCTGTCATAGTGGTTCGGAAATTTTTGAGAGTTAGACCGGTGGGGATGGGTGCTTTCTTTATTCATGAGAATGGTTCAGTGTTATTTAGATTTCAGTTTATAACCATTTTTTGGAAAGCATTGGGGCTGTTGGAAATTGAGGGAAAAGATTTTGGGTCGCATTCTTTACGAATTGGGGCAGTGATGGAAGCAAATAGGTTGGGATTGGAGCCTTCGGTCATAAAAAGAATTGGAAGGTGGGGATCTGAGCGCTTTAGGGTGTATGTGAGGCCGGGGTTAGTGGTGTAAGTGTATATCTTATATATATATTCTTTTTTCCTATTTAGGTTCGGTGAGGTGCTGGCTGGTTGGTCATTCCTATTTGTATTGGGCAAGAAGGGCAGCTGTGATATACGGAAAGGTGGTGCAGTTGGGTTTTTCCACTGAGAAAGTGTCTTATGAGGTGGGATCAATTGGTGAGGACGGTTGTGAATTACGCCAGTCTTTTTCCCCTCCTCATATTTTGTTGATACACTTGGGAGGTAATGACCTCAGTTTTATGTCCCAGAAGTGCTAAGTGGACAAGATAAAGTGGGATTTAAACAGGCTAAGGGCTTTGTTTCCAGGGCTAGTTATCATGTGGTCAGATATTGAATGTAGACTTTCGTGGAGATCCGCTTGGGATGGGTCAAAATTGGAATATTCTAGGAAGAAAATAAATAGGATGATTAGTTGCCATGTTAAAAAATTGGGGGGCCTGGCGTTGAGGCATGTTAAGTTTGAATGTTAATCGGGGGAAGTGTTTTTTTCCTGGAGGATGGGGTTCATTTGAATGAAGTGGGGTTACAACTGTTTAATTTCACTATCAAGGAGGGAATCAAAAAGGCCGTAGCTTGTGTGGGCGGTGCTCGTCGGTAGGTCGAGCTGTGGCGGGGTTCTTGCCCTGGGTGTTTTGGATTACACCATTATGTGGGGTTTTTTGGTACCTCCTGTTGGGGTTTAAAGGAGAGGTGATTATAAAGGGAGGTGCCTTATGAATCAGGCATAGATAAAAGTGTTTTACAGGGCAAGCTTCTATGGGTTTTTGGTTCTTTCAAAGTTCAAATGTTTGTGTTTTATTCTAAGGTTTGGGGTAATGTTCGTAATGACTAGAAAATTAAGGGGTCAAGAGTTAACCCCAGATGAGGGGAACTGGAGGCAGGGGTTATTTGACCCCTATTGGCCGAATGGAAGGGTTAACGGTGGGTCAGTGGGTGGAGCCTAGTAGGAAGTTTTATAGGAGAGGGGTTTGGTCCCTTGGCGCTCTTTTTCTGGACACTTACCTTCAGGAATGAATGGCTGAAGTGCCCTCCTTGGTTTTATTTGGTCTTAGTTGCTGCGTTGGTGGGGTGCTTGCCCTGGGTGTTTTGGCATACGCCATTGTGTGTTTATTTTTGGTACCTCCTGTTGGGGTTTAAAGGAGAGGTGATTATCAAGGGAGGTGCCTTATGAATCAGGCCTAGATAAAGGTAGTTTACAGGGCAAGCTCCTATGGGTTCAAATGTTTGTGTTAATTTTATAAATAAGCTGCAACCTTTTATTCCCCATATTGGTGTTTGTGTTTTATTCTGGGTTTTGGGGTAATAGTTGTAATGGCTAGACAATTAAGGGGTCACAGGCAGCCTTACCTTCTCTATCTCTTTAGCTGACAGACATTATAGAAGGTGAAATTCACAAGGCTCTCCACTGCTCTCCCGTAGTAAACTAACAGCAATTGTCCCACCCCTCCCCCACCAGTCACACTTGTTAAAGTGGTTCTGGATTCACAAACAGTTTCCTCTGTGTTTTTGTTTACAGTCACAGCCCTGCTAGCACTGTGCTAATTCACAAAAAGGACTTTGATGAGAAGCACATGGAGGAATGTTTGGGAATCCAGAACCGCATTGTTTGTTAAAAGGAGAAGAATTATGTACTGTGCAGGTGTCTAAAAAGCAAAAAATGTAAGCTCCCAGGTAAATCAAATAGTTAGCCACTAGCGAAGCATTCTTTACTTATCTCACTGCTGTTCTTATGCTGTCCCTCGGCGCACCACTCAGACGCAACAAGTGCACAGTTTAGCGCTCATTCCCTGGCCAGTGCCCTATTGAATGGGGACTGAAATGCACTTGTTAGTGCAGTCCTGGACCTCCTGCACTTTAATTTTGGTTGCTTGCCTTCAGTAATAGCGTGCCACGCTCTGCAGCTGTACAGCACTGATGCTCTTCAGACAGTCCACACACTCTCAGTCTGACTGTGCAGCTGCCGACCCAGGCTCAGCCCGGCCCACCAGAATTTTTCCTGGAATCCCGGTGGCCCAATCCGGCCCTGAACTTCAGAGAGAAGCGAGAGGCAGGAAAACCGATCTAATGCTAGAAAATTCGGTCTGTCTCCTTGAAAGTCCGGCTTCCAAACAGCCGGCTAGAAACAAACTGTTTAGCACTCAGGAAGTAACAGAGCGGTCACATGATCACAAATTCAAAAGTAAGGTGTGGTCCAACAACTTTCTTAAAGAGATATTACCCAAACTAAAAAAAGGTAAACTTGTGCAAACAAATCCCCATAGCCAAAATCAATAAATGCCTTCACATGACAGAACAGTGCCATGAACTGCTGCCCAATAAATCCCCAACCTTTTTAAAGGGATATTCAGTCCCATAAGGATCCACCTTGTTCTCTAAGTATCCTTTTTTATTTAAAAACAAGGAACTCCTAAGTGCTGCATCCTTCTCACCTAGAAGGTAAAAGCACTTACCTGTGAATCCACTGTAGGGCAGGTACAGAAAACAGGTTTGACAGAATTCTCACTGACATAGACCTGTAGATAAAGAAAAAAGAGAGTAACCAACCATGGTTTTCTATATAGGGGTAGCAAAAATGTTGGAAGGTAAGCAAAGACCACCTTGCCGTCTTCCAACTGCTAAAAGACACCATTACTCTTACTAAAGATAATTACATGGACACAGCATAACCCCAATCATTGCTTGCAATGAACAGTACTCATTAAAGGATTAACAAATTGATGTTACACAGGCAAAGGATGACTGGGGATTGTGGGTAGTGGGAGGATACTTGAAGCTTTGCCTCCACCTGGTGGCCAGGAGTTGAATTCCCACTAGTAATTGAATGGATTTGTGGACTCTCCATGCCATTGGAAAGAAAGTAATCGCGATTTACGCTAGAATCATTACCATGATTTCAGGGCTGTGGTTAACTGTTTGGCGAAAATAGAACGTTGCACAAAACACTTCAAAAATACATTACAAAGTACAGTTACACTTATAATAACAATGACTATTAAAAAATATTATTATGAGGGGTGTGTCCAAGCGGCAACCATGATAACATGTAAATTTTGGAGCTCCAAGAGACATCTAAATAATCTGCTGATTATCTAGGGATATAAGTGTCATCGGTCTCTTATCTGCCAAGCACAAGCTTCTCCAAATGATACTGCATGGAACTTTATAATTATAATATATATATATAATAATATATAATTATTATAATTATTGTGTGAGCTAACTTACTTGGAGCTCCAATATTGACCATCAAGAAGCACAGATGGCCTACAGTGTGACTTGCTATACCCCCCGGTCATCCAGGTAAAAGCAATCAACCGGCGCTCATGGACCTTTTCTTGTACCCATCCCATGAAAGCTGAGATAGTACCTAGTGCCTTCCCAGATGATCTAGTTTTGTGCGATCAGCAGAGGCACTTACCTAGGGAAAATGTGGCCCGGTATGCAATGAGCGAGACCACTACAGAACCTTATCCTCTGATACAAACAAAAGCTTTCCATCCACATTTCCATAAGGCGGACACTGACGTAAGTCACCAGAAGTGCCCCACACTGAGGGGGAATCCCCTTCCTTCCAAAGCGACAAGCTCAAGAGATATACTGAAGATAAGACGGGACATAGTTACTACCTAAATATTACCCTGCAGTGCAAGTGGGACTCTAAACAGCGCAACAACTATAGCTCAATAGCAACAGATCATGAGCCTATATGGAAATAATGGTGTAGATCACACTTGAGGGTATGGTTTTGGTTGTGGGACCCAGGTGGACCTTTCACCACATGTGTCCAATGTTTTATCACTCTGAAGGGGACTTCTACTCTCATGTTCAGTAGATCTCAGAAACCAGCTCTGTAAATCATATGGTACCTGATTGAACTGTGGTACAAACTGCTACTCCTATATGCGACTTAACTCATCACCCTTGTACAGCAACGGACTCTAGCTTAATTATTGAGGTTAACTTGATTGATATACAGTCTTCTTGTATAATCTAATAACACCCTACTTATACCAGGGTAGCTTGATATGAGGGGGAACAAGTTAAAATTTGCTAATACATGCATTAAAAAATGTATAGATATGTAGATACCTGTCTTTAGGCTACCTAAATGGGCTCTAATGATCTCTCTCTGTACAGGTTTAATCCATTCCACAAGGGGTGCAAGCTACAGCAAAAATGAGTCACTGTTTATTTCCAAGTTCAGTTATAAATTTATTGACTTTTCTAACGTTATTTAGCTTACGTCATAAAAATGTGGACAAATCTAACACACTTGTTGTCTTACTGAAACTTTCCTTTATATCACATTGTGCCGTGCAGCCAGCGGCCGGGGCAGCAT
Source organism: Bombina bombina (assembly GCF_027579735.1). Lineage (NCBI taxonomy): Eukaryota > Metazoa > Chordata > Amphibia > Anura > Bombinatoridae > Bombina > Bombina bombina. Next base: position 989,397,995 of record NC_069499.1, on the reverse strand, counting down.
GGCATTTATATATAGATTAAACAGGGAGGTATTTCAGGCTTGATATGTGACACAAAATCCACACTTCATTTAGTTGATAGTTATCTCACTTCATGAAAATGACTCACATAGCAGAAATATACAAAAGACCCCCACTCCATACTATGACCATATAACTACATTCTTATATTTCATGAGTTCATTCGCTATAAAAATGAGTAATGTCCCCAAATAATATGATCACTAACCCGTGTCTAGTACAATTGAAAGACAACTTTCATTATCTTATACCAGTATAGTAAGTAGTCAGATACCCCTGCACTTCTTACATTGATTTAATTTGGGATCATGAGGCCTAAAAGTGGTCCTATGCTACCGATACCCTCCTACATTAAGTACCATTTTAAAAAACACAGTAATGCTATCTTTTTTACTTAAAGCTTTTTTTCGTTAAATTGCAGTTCACTAGATGCATCGTAAACAAAGTAAACATTTATCTTTACTTTACCATGCATGTTCAATATTGTCTGTAATGTATCATGGTCCATAAGGGGCCGTACATATAATACTAATTTTCTTAATTCTCATTAACCCAAGCGGTGCTTACGGCTGATTAAATCTTTTATTTTTTTTATTTCTACTATTTAACACTTTCTATGGATCTTTATAGTAGCTATCAGGCTCATATATATTTTGTACATCAGATGGCCTCTGGAGGTCAGTCCAATAGCTACGGTTAAAAGCTATTGTTTATTAATATAACAAGGTTTCAGAATAATACGGACAGATTACAAATTGTATATTTAATTACTTGATGTGCGCAAACTTATTATACCTGAATATTGTAATTTTATGCTTGCATATTCTCTGTCTGTATGTTATTCCGTGTCATTTTGCTAAACCTCAATAGAAGGTTATTCAAGTGAAAAATGATTCTTACAAAATATTGCACAAAAAAGTTATAAGGGCTCAAAGATATGAGATCTCGGGTGTTAGAAAGAAAAAACCACCAAAGGGCTTTAACATTGAGATACATACATATACATGTCTAAAGATATGTATGTATGTATGTATATATATATATATATATATATATATATATATATATATATATATATATATATATATATATATATATATATGGATTCGAAGAATGGTTTATAGGCGCAGGACTAGACTAGCCCTAATTCTCTAGTATTAAATTGATCAATCTGTGCAGATAACAATTATCCAAAAATTCATACACGGTATTCGACTCTTTTTTGTTGTCATCAAAAATCTAAATAAAAAAAATAAAATGGCTATAGCTCTCCAATTAAAAAGAACACAAATAAATCAAATATTTCTAATTTGTAATAACAAACATGTATATATACCAAATTGGTTAGATTTCTTGTAGAGAAGATAAAGAAAGTCCCAACAGTTCTCAGTAAAGAAGTTCTCAGAAAATTCAAGTACAGTATAGACAATTTGATTCCAAATTAAAGGTTAGTTGGTGTGCCCAAATACCCGTGGTGATAGGTAAACTTCCTACTTACAATAAAATACCTCAATCATAATGAGGTAAGTGCCGCACAGATTGTTAGGTAGAAAAGCCTCTCCAGATCACTGGTGACCCGCTGTTCAAACGACACTTTGCTTTAATCCCTTTTTTCCTTTCTCCTCTCACGCTTGCAATGGTCTCTTCAAGTGTCAGAATAGGCTGATTAAAGGTCTCAATGTTGTAGGTTAGGAGTCTGGATAAGAGATGATATGATCAGTAGTTGGAGATGCGTTCAGGAAAAGATTGCATCAGAGATAATCACAGGAAGGCTAGGTATCAGCAGGTTCTCTGTGTACAGTTTTATTGCAATAATTCAAGCCTAGAAATATTTGATTTCTTTGTGTTCTTTTTAATTAGAGAACTATAACCATTTTACCTTTTATCTTTTGATTTTTGATGACTACAAATAAGAGTCGAATACTGTGTATGAATTTTTGGATAATTGCTTTCTGCACACACTGATCAATTTAATACTAGAGAATTAGGGCTAGTCTAGTCCTGCACCTATAAACCATTCTTCTAATCCATTAATTTCCCTTAACATATTCCCTTTAGTTGTGGGGACCCTATTGGTTATTTATCAGGTTTTTTGGGCAGCATCACATGACAGCCTTAATCCTTATAAAGATCTATAAAGATTTAGATTAATTTATTCCACTTTTCACTGTATATGTTCTTCTTTTTATCTATCTATCTATATATATATATATATATATATATATATATATATATATATATATATATATATATATATACAGTATGTGTGTGTGTACATATGTATTTATATGTGTATATATGTATTTACAGCCATATATTCACGTATAAACACATAAATATATATGTATACATATATAGAAAAAGTGTGACGTTTCAGGGACACACTCCCCTTCCTTAGACATTTTGTCTGAGGAAGGGGAGTGTGACCCCGAAACGTCACACTTTTTCAAATAAAGTACACATGAAAAGGCCAGAGAGTGCCTTCTTCTACTTGATATACTTAACCGTTGGCACCCAGACAGTTGCTATTTAGGTGTAATTTAACTGTATACATATATAGACATATAAATAAGTGCAGTAGAACCTTTTGCAATATACATATTTATTTACATTTACCTAGATTACAAGTTTTGCGTTCGGGTTTTAACGCTGAAAAAATGGTAATTTCAGCATTAAAACAGCACCGCAGCCATTACAAGTCTTGTTGCCATAGCTGTACCGCAAGCATTTTAGCCTGTAACGCAACGTCAGTCCCGCACACGTAAAAATTACATTTTTCCATGGGACTTCAATAGCGCCAGTATTACAAGTTTGCGGTGAGGCTAAAATGCTTGCGTTCCAGCCTATACCAACAAGATCCGTTTCGCAATCTGAGAGCAGTAGTTATGAGTTTTAAGCAGCAAAACTGTTACATAAAACTTATAACTAAGGTGTTACAAAGTACACTAAACACCCATAAACTACCTATTAACCCCTAAAACGAGGCCCTCCCCCATCGCAAACACTATATTAAAGTTATTAACCCCTAATCTTCCGCTCCCGACATTTCCGCCACTAATAACATTTATTAAACCCTATTCCATCGATCCCACTATACTAAAGTTATTAACCCCTATTCTCCCGCACCCCAACATCGCCCACACTATAATAAATCTATTAACCCCTATTCCGCCACTCCCCGCCACCACCGCCACTATAATAAACCTATTAACCCCTAAACTTCTGGCCTCCCACATCACTACCACTAAATAAACCTATTAGCCCCTAAACCGCCAGCCCCCCACATCGCTACAACCTAAATTAAAAAAATTAACCCCTAAACCTAACCCTAACCCTAAGGTAACCCTAACTGTAACCCTAACCCTAAACCTAACACCCCCTAACTTTAACATAATTAAAATAGAGCTAAATTAAAGTTACAATTATTAACAAAATAATACGTATTTAAAACTAAATACATACTTAGCTGTGAAATAAAACCTAAGCTTACTAATAGTTATATTGTAGCTAGCATAGGTTTTATTTTTTTTTCGCAGGTAAGTTTTTATTTATTTTAACTAGGTAAAAATAATAATAAAAAAAATAATAAACACTAAAATTACAAAAAATAAAAAAAACTACCATTACAAAAAATAACGAAATTATCCAAAATAATAACAATTTTTCCAAATTTAATACCCTTTTAAAAAATAAAAAACCCACCCCAAAATAAAAAACCCTAATCTATAATAAACTACCAAGGGCCCTTAAAAGGGCCTTTTTGTGGGCCCTTAAAAGGGCAATTTGTAGGGCTTTGTCCTAAAGAAATCAGCTCTTTTCCTACAAAAAGAAAAACAAACACCCCCTAACAGTATACAATCCCCCCAACCCCCAAATACACAAAATAAAAAATAAAGTAAAACCTAATCTACCCATTGCCCTGAAAAGGGCATTGCCCTGAAAAGGGCATTCAGTTCTTTTTCCTGCCCTTAAAAGGGCATTCAGCTCTATTATGAAATGACCAATTCCTAATCTAAAAATAAAAACCCACCCCAAAATGAAAAAAAAAATCATTACACAAAATAACAAATGAATTATCCAAAATAATAAAAATTATTCCTATTCTAATACCCATTTTTTTAAAAAAAACACCCCAAAATAAAAGAAACCTAATCTAGAATAAACTACCAATAGTCCTTAAAAGGGTCTTTTGTAAGGCATTGCCCTAAGTTAAACAGCTCTTTTACCTGAAAAAAATACAAAGATCCACTAACATTACAAACCCCGACACTCCCAAACCCACAAAATAAAAAAAACTATCTAAAAAACCTAATCTACCCATTGCCCTGAAAAGGGCATATAGCTCTTTTTCTGCCCTTAAAAGGGCATTCAGCTCTTTTAAGAGTTCCCACCCTAAACTAAAAAAAAAAAACACCCCAAACCTTTAGGTACTCTCAGTTGTTGAAGTCCCACTTGAATGATCTTCATCCTGGCGCCTCCATCTTCATCCAGGTGGCATCTTCATCCAGGTGGCTCCATCTTCATCCATCGTGGGACAGGCATCTTCTTCATCCCTGAGGAGCGGCGATGCGTGGAGGCGAAGGTCCAGGCGAAAGTCCAAGGCGGAGGTCCAAGTGAAGGTCCAAGGCGGAGGTCCAAGACGGGGGTCCAGACGGAGGGCCATCGATCCGAAACACACAAAATAAAAATAAAGTAAAACCTAATCTACCCATTGCCCTGAAAAGGGCATTTGTAAGGGCATTGCCCTGAAAAGGGCATTCATTTCTTTTTCCTGCCCTTAAAAGGGCATTCAGCTCTATTATGAAATGCCCAATCCCTAATCTAAAAATAAAAACCCACCCCAAAATGAAAAAATAATCATTACACAAAATAACAAATGAATTATCCAAAATAATAAAAATGATTCCTATTCTAATACCCATTTTTTTAAAAAAACACCCCAAAATAAAAGAAACCTAATCTAGAATAAACTACCAATAGTTGAAGTCCCGCTTGAACGTTCTTCATCCCGGCGCCTCCATCTTCATCCAGGCGGCATCTTCATCCAGGTGGCTCCATCTTCATCCATCGCGGGACAGTCATCTTCTTCATCCCTGAGGAGCGGCGATGCGTGGAGGCGGAGGTCCAGGTGAAAGTCCAAGGCGGAGGTCCAGGCGAAGGTCCAAGGCAGAGGTCCAGGCGAAGGGCCATCGATCCGACGTGAAGTTCCTCTTCATGTGATCGTCGGCCCGGCTTCACAATGAGGAATGAAATGCAAGGTACCCCTTTTATACTGGGGGTACCATTGCATTCCTATTGGCTGAAAAATATGAATCAGCCAATAGAAATTAGGGCTGCTAAAATCAGCCAATAGGATTTAAGCTGCTCTCATTCTATTGGCTGATTCGAATTCAACAATGGGGCTGCGTTACGGAGCTTTTCATTCCGCGATTGCAGGTGTCAGATTTTTTTCTAACCCGATCTCCTATTGATGTCTATGGGGAAAGCGTGCACGAACACGTCAAAACAGCGCTTGTATTTTGTGTGGTATAGAGCTCAACGTACACACAAGCTGACTTTTTCAAAACTTGTAATGGCTGCGCTATAGAGGGTGAAATAACGCAACTTTTGTTGCATTCGTTAAATTCCCTATAGCGCGCATAACTCTACCTGATTGTTAACTAGGTATTTACAGTAAATATTTCACATTTCTATATTCTATACATAGTAGAATATATTTTAAGTATTTATTTCTAAATAGATATTCCTATATATTATAATTATTATTGGTTATTTGTATAGAACCAACAGATTTCACAGCGCTATAAACATAGGCGGTATACCAGGTAACAATTTTAGGGATCAAATGGGTAGAGGGCACTGCCTAGAGTCGCACTGTTGTAGTCAGCTCTTGTGAAGGTGATCTGCAAACAGTTGGACTCTTAGGCTTACATTCTAAAGGGGTTCATGGCAGATAGCAATGGAGGAGATGAACTGTTATTAGGAAAGGTTAGTGTAGGTTGTATGTATCCCTGAACAGAAGAATCTTTAGAGAGTGCCTGAAGCTTTCAAAACTAGGGGAAAGTCTTGTGGAGCGAGGCAGAGAGATTCACAAGATGGGAGCCAGTCTGTAGAAGTCCTGTAAATGGGAATGTAAGAAGGTAACATGAGAGGAGGAGAGTAGGAGGTCGTGAGCAGAGCAAAGGGGATGGGAGGGAGAGTATCTGGAGACAAGGTCTGAGATATAGAGTGGAGCAGTGCAGTTGAGGGCTTTGTATGTCAGAGTCAGAAATTTGTTTTTATTCATGGAGGCAAGAGGAGCAGCAGATGAAGAGCGACGTGTAAGGAAGATAAGCCTGGCAGATACATTCATTATGGATTGTAAAGGAGCTAGACAGCAGCTAGGGAGACCAGAGGGGATAGAGTTGCAGTAGTCAATGCGAGAAAGGATGAGAGAGTGGATTAAAACCTTAGCCGTGTCTTGTGTAAGGAAATCTCTAATTTCAGACATGTTTATAAGGGGGAAGTGGCAGGATTTAGCCAAAGCCTGAATGTGAGGAGTGAAAGAAAGATCTGAGTCAAGTGTGACCCCAAGACATTGGGCATGCGGGGTAGGGGTAATGCTGGAGTTGTCAACAGTTATAGAGAGATGGGGGGGTAGAGCTTTTAGAAGAAGGGGGGGGGGGGGATAAGGAGCTTAGTTTTGGAGAGATTTAGCTTAAAGGGACATTCCAGTCAAAATATAAATGCACATAGATATATTGTATCTTTGAATAGAAACATATTTTCAATATACATGTATTGGCAAAATACTTCTATTAAGAGTAATCACTGTTTTAGTGTTAACATTATTCTCTGCACCTGCATGTGAAGCATAGCTAGATATTTTCACGACACCCACATTTTAAATAATGCAGCTGGCTCAGATCATTAGTGGGGCTTGTATCATGTCAGCAATGAACAAATTGAGTCATTACCAGATGGTACAAGCACCTTAGGCTCTCCGAACAAGACTTGTGTTTAAAATGCTGGTGCACGGTGCATACTTAAATACACTTTTTTTTAGAAGCATTTTTGCCAATGCATGTATATTACAAAATTGCTTCTGTCCAATACCGAAATGCACCCATGTGGTTTCCAATTTTGGCTGAAATATCCCTTTAAGGTAGTGAGAGGACATCCATGAAGAGATGTGAGAAAGACAGTTAGTGACACGGGCAAGAAAGGAGATAGGTCTAGAGCGGAGATGTAGATTTGAGTGTCATCGGCATACAAATGATATTGAAACCTGTGGGACTTTATTAGGGAACCTAATGATGATGTATATAATGAGAAGAGAAGGGGACCCCAACAGAAAGTGATAACGGGGCAGAGGAAGTAGGAAGAGAACAACGAGAGGGCTGTGTCACAAATGCCAAAGGATTGGAGCAAAAGAGGGTGGTCAACAGTATCAAAGACTGCAGACAGATCAAGGAGGATAAGCAGAGAGAAGTGGCCTTTGGATTTTGCTGTAAGTAGGTCGTTGGTAACCTTAACGATTGCTGTCTCTGTGGAGTGATAGGGTCGAAATCCAAATTGCAGTGGGTTAAGTAGGGAGTGTAATGTAAGAAAATGGAATAGGCGTGCATGTACTAGCTTTTCAAGAAGCTTTGGGGCAAGAGGGAGTAGGGAAATAGGGCTGTAGTTGGATGGGGAGTTTGGATCGAGAGAAGGTTTTTTTAGGATAGGTGTGACCAGTGCAGGTTTTAGAGATGAGGGAAATATACCAGTGCTGAGGGAGAGGTTTAAAATGTCTGTGAGTATAGGGGTAAGGGTAGAAGAGAGGGAGGGGAGAAGCTGTGAGGGGATGGGTTTGAGGGGACAGGTAGTGAGGTGAGAGCGCAGTATAAGTGCAGAAACTTCTTCATTAACAGGGGCAAAAGAGCAAAATATATGGCTATGTGGGTTTTGGTTAATTGCAAGCTTTTGAGGGGGTAAGAGCTGGAAGCATGTTGAGATATATATATATATATATATATATATATATATATATATATATATATATATATATATATATATAGGTATAAATAAATATTTGTTTTAAAAAACATCATATATATGTAGAACTATTTACTTATGAATAAATAGAACATATTCTGTTACTTAAAGAACATTGGAATATGAAATTTTTATATTTTCTTGTCTGGTTAGCGCTAAAGGCCGCTGCTCTATAACTTGTCCGCCTGCTCTGAGGTGGCGGACAGAAATCAACCCAATCGAATAAGATCGGGTTGATTGACACCCCTTGCTAGCGCCCGATTGGCCGTGAATCTGCAGGGGCGGAATTGCACCAGCAGTTTACAAGAACTGCTGGTGCAATGATAAATGCCGACAGCATATGCTGTTGGCATTTTTTGATGGACAATAAAGAAATTGTGGAGTTAATAGATAGAACATTTTTATTAAAAAATCAAACTTTATTTGTAACTATATTAAAATGTTCCTTAAGACATAGGAACTGCTACACACATATAATTCCTATCTGTCTTCTGAATAAAGGGTTAATAGTCAGTCTTTCCCTTTAGCAACATCGCTGATCAGAAGAACATCAAGGACACAAACAACAACATATTAAAAAGGGCCATGGGCTTGGGGTGTTTGCATATATAAATTAATTAAATAACTCTTATCTTTGTCGGAGTATATGTTTATATCAAAATATCTCTTGTTTCACAAAACATTAAAGGGTTATGTATCACTTTTTTCATAACGTGAGTGTCTATATCTTTAAGGCACTTCACTGGATACACATTATACCCTATGTATCCACCTACTAAGCATGGTGGTAGTGCAATTAACTCCAAATACAAGATTATTTAATCAAGTCTATGAAGTAGTGGTTGTGGGGTAGTTAATCTTCAAAAGCAGCTATTTTGAATATCTCATATTACTCTCAGTACATATATCAATATTAAACTTAAGATAGGACCCTACTAATTTCCACTTGTGCACAGGGATTACAAAGCACACACAGATGCTGATTATATAGTTTTTATCTTTCAAATATGTTGCTATAAGTCAACATTCTCAAGTATACCAAGCTTTCAACAGTGTATGTTTTATTTATTGTAAATAAGCAGTTTCTTTCAGCTGCCGATCTCTATATTCATCACATACACACAATGGTAACATTCATGCTGTACTTTGTAGTTAGGTGTTGCGAGCAGCTATGCAGAACTAGATCTAATTATGTGCTGCTGTGATAGTTGACAATAGTATTAAAAGGCAAGCAATCAACATCCGTTAGGGACATAATTCTCCAATACCCACATATTTTAAATTAAGAGTCCTTCAAGAGTTTTATGTTAATTTTAGCAGTCACACTGAGTAAGTGTTATAACTCATCGTTTGAGAATTTTTAGGTGAAACCTAACAACACTATATTGCACTCTATTTGGCTATATTCACATAGCCATATTAGCAGATTCGCCGTTTAGCTTATAACAATAGTGTAGCTATATTAATAATGATATTAGCAGAGAGCAAAGTGATTACGCTATGTTTGTATAACCATAAATGTATATTCCAACTTTTACACTACCCACAACATTTTACCAATGCCGATAGCGGCACGTAAGCTACCCACAAACCCCTCCCACCGAAGCGTTTCATCACGATTATGTGACTTTGTCAAGGTTTAGGGGCCGGCCACACATCTAGTGCGTCTACTTGTAGTGTTTCTTTCTCCGTTAACATAGTTACCACACGGCAATAGGCCGTGTACTAATTAGGAGGCATATCAATTCTTCATGTGCTTAAATCGCAACTTTGTTAGTATTATGGAAACAAATGTAGCAAAAATGACTCGAAGAATAAAGCCTAATATGTACAATTTTAGTAAGTATATGAAAAGAGTTTAGAGAGATTATTGACTGTTCTTATAATAGTGACTATAAGGATAGTTTATAAAAATTATTCCTGTCACACCAAAGTAATTCATTCATACCATTTCTTAGTATGAAATAAGGCTATGCATAAATATCTCTTCAGCCATCATTAGTGCAATATACTTTTTAATATATTGCATATACTGCAAAGAAGCAATCAATATATAAATGTAGGGTAAAAATTATTTAGAGCACTAAGATATTATATATAGCTCCCCCCACTATGTCACAAATCTACACTGAAAGGAGATCTCGCCTGGTCATATTCATTTTAATTTTTTTGTTTCTTTATAGAAAGCAGGAAAAGGATATATCTTCATTTAATCCATTTGGGCTTCTACTTTGAAGATCATCTATCCATCTACATTCTCTCTGTAGGAGAATTTTACCAAGATTACCCCTCCTTTGATTACCGCAAATTTTATCTAATGCAAGGAATTTGATATTGTATTTATCATTGGTATGGACATGGTTCATGTGTTCAGCTACTGGGACGGATCTCTCCCATTTAATGTCCCCCATATGTTCCAAGATCATTGTGCGGAGCTCTCTGATCGTTTTACCCACATAGATCAGCGGGCAGCTGAATATTGCCACATACACGACCATTCTTGATCTACAATTCAAGAAATATGGTATTGGATATTTCTGTTGTGTTACTGGGTGGATGAACACTTTAGTTGGTAGCATATTTTTACATGCTTGGCATTTTCCACATTTGAAGGAGCCCTTCATATTTGATAACCAAGTAGTAGTGGGTTGTTGCACAAAATGACTTCTTGTTAGTAAGTCCTTCATATTTTTGGCTCTTCTGTTTGTAATTGATGGATTTGCCTGTAAAAATGTCCTTAAGATCATCATCTTGGTACAGGATTGGCCAATATTTTTGAAAAATCCTACGTACCTCAGTATTGTGGTCATCAAAAGTACTGATGATCCTTACATTTTTCTGTTCAGCATTTATTTTCTGTATGGTGTTATTTAACAATTCTCTACAATTAGAGTTTTTTGCTCTTTTATAGGCACTTTCAGGCATCTATTTGGGTATCCTTTTTCCATAAATCGTTGCTGTAATTCTTTTGCAGCATTTTCAAATTCTGACTCACTGCTGCAATTTCTACGTGCCCTTAAATACTGCCCAGTTGGTATCTCCTTCTTTAGGCTGTTTGGATGGAAACTTTGCCAGTTGAGTATAAACTATTACTGGCAGTAGGTTTTTCCTAAAGATTCTAGTAGAGAGTTCCCCATTGTCATCCTTTTTGATCAGCAAATCCAGAAAAGCAATTTCATTCCAATTTGGCCATTTCATGAATTCAGTGAATTCCTCCTTAGTGCCGTTTCACAGTATTAGCACGTCATCAATGAAACGGAGATATAGATCCATCTTGCATAGGAATGGATTTACTTCATCATTCAAGATGGAAATTTTCTCAATCCAACCTAAAAACAGGTTAGCGTACGTTGGGGCACAACATGTGCCCATCGCAGTTCCCTGCTTCTGTAGGTATATCTTCCTGTCAAAGAGAAAATAATTATGTGTCAACACAAATTCTAGCAGATCCACAGTGAATTGATCACTCATATTCGGCTTCGGATTTTTGGAATGTAAAAAATATTTCACAGCTTTAATACCCAGTTCGTGTTGGATATTTGAGTATAAACTCTCAACATCTATACTTGCAAGGCATTTATCGATGTGTAGAGATGTGCAGTGGACATGATCCGCTACTTCGTATCATGTCCGCTCGCGCATTGATATATATGCCCCATTTTGTGAGAGTAAGCTGGGTGTTCCAGGGTAGTAACCTGATTTTTGATTAGGATACTTTGCCAGTAGTGCAATATATTCCAATCTCTGAAGTGCAGGAAATATGTAGGGTTTCCGCCATGTTTGTCTCGCCAACTTTTAAGTGGGACACTTTCCAGTATGAGGCAGTTAATGTAGGTGTAGTTACTCTTAGGTTACTGTACTGTCTGTGCTGTGTCGATGTCAGCAGACTTTTGCCGAAGCCTTGATCCCTTTTATTTCTTAAGGGAGACACATCGCCACTCATCTGCACTTCGCGGTCCGCCCTTTTTTTTTATAGAATATATCGGCAGACCAATGGACTGCAAGGCCAAAGAGGCCAGAAAGGCAGTTTCTTAATGCCCTGTTGATGCTTTGAATATTGGGGCCTGAGAGTTATTTTTTTGTGTATGTTTATCTGTGATAAAGTATTGTGGGTGATTTAGTTTTTGTTTCTCTATTTTTTAACAAAGAGAGAGGGAGAAAGAGAGCAGGAGAGAGAACGGGAGGGAGGGAAAGAGAGAGAGAGGTCTACAACTGACCAAGATTTTTCAGGCTTTCTAGCCTTTAAATAAATGGTCAAGTGCTCCCAAACATGGGCTAGCCTTTATGTCCCATCTTTATGTCCCATCTTTATGTCCCATCTTTATGTCCCATCTTTTCTTGTAGCATATAGTCTCTTGTTTTTCAAAGAAGTATCACTGTTTTTAAGATTTGCATGGCTGAAAAGCAACTTGTGAGAAAATAAATAAAATTCTACAAGTAGATCGCTCAACCTCTGATGACCCTCATTGCTGGATGATGTATACCTAACACTGAGTTCCCGGTAATGAATTATGCAGTAAATTACAATGACATGTCTCTAAATCTGTTTCTTAATTTCTACATCATTGCTCATCCATTAGTGCCTATGGCAACCTGGTTTTCCTTCCATATTGATGACTAGTCAATTTGCTAACTATTGCATCTATTGTCGGAGAAATCATTTTTAACTCACTGCAAAGCTACAAATCTTGTGTATACTTTGCCTTGTACTGCAAACTCACATACTGTATACAATTTTTTCTCCACCACTGGACTGTCAATTGAACCATCACACAAAACTGCAAGAAACTTGGAAACTTCATATTTTGTCTTTGAGTGTTTTCTTTCTTCTTGCCCAATAAAGAGAACAAATGATACCACATTAAGACAAGTATTTCCCACATACAAACCTTTTATTGTGTTAAGTCTGTAGTACAATAAATAAATATAGTAATTAAATAAAATTAATATGTTTTAATATGTTTTTTCTAAATATTGGCCGGTAAGATTTAGTTATGTGTAAGGTAATTTGCCTGTCCATGCACATACATACCATTCACACACATACATACAGACATACAAAAACACATAAAGACACACACATATATAGACAGATTAATACAGACAAACGCACAAAGATACGGATGGACACAAAAACACAGACAAGCACATATAGAGACACACACATATACAGACACATGCACACATACAAACATACACACACATACAGACACACAAACACAGATACAGACACATGCACACATACAGGCATACACACACATACAGACACACGATTAACCCTGAAACCACCAGCCTCCACATCGCAAATTCTGCACTACACTATTAACCCCTAAAACTGTCAGCCCCCTACATCGCAAAGTAAAGCACTACCCTATTAACCATTAAACCACAAGCTCTACACCGCAAAGTAAAGCACTACCCTATTAACCCCTAATCCAATAGCCCCCCACCGCAAAATAACACCCCTTAAGTTAACACAAATAGACAAACCTCTACCAAAAAACCTAACTACCTTTAAAAAGAGGTAAAAAAGGGCATGTAGCTCTTTTGATGGGCATATAAAAAAAAAAAGTACCACAAAACCCCAAGATGGTACTCACCGAAGATGATGGCGGCGGCCCTCCATCTTCATTCCTGTGGTGGTCCTTCTTCTTATCTTCATTCTGCGGTGGAGGTAGCGGCGGCAGTGGTCTTCATCTTGTGAGCTTGAGCACTGAGGTCCTCTTCATTCACACTGTATTCTGAATGAGCGGTAACCCTCACAGATAATTTCAAGAAACAAAGTACATAAACTCTAATGAGTTCATGCAGTACAATATGGTAGATACAAATTTTAAATAACAAAATAACAAAATCAAATGTACAGGATAAAAAAGATAAAATGGTACAAAAGTACTCCCCTCTGGTTCAGAGAATCCCTGCCGTCCGACAGTTTCTCCCAAAGACGTTGTTGATATATGTGTACAAAGGAGGCACTGATTCACAGAGGATATCAGACAAAATGAATGGTTTGCAGCTTTCTGTAGGAAGATTTCACAATAGAGTAGTACATCCAGACATTGTGAATATCAATATAACATACTCACAGAATTGAATCTAAAGTTCGGCTTCTTTTATTAAAACTCGGATACAACTTGGTATACAGAGTAAAAACAGAAATGTATTCTTACTCAACGCGTTTCAACGGATCAAACCATCTTTTTCAAGAGCTTTAAAATCAAATAGGTGATGCAACGTGATCATCTATTTGATCAAATTTCTGTTTTTACTCTGTATACCAAGTTGTATCCAAGTTTTAATAAAACAAGCCAAACTTTAGATTCAATTCTGTGAGTATGTTTTATTGATATTCAAAATGCCTGGATGTAAAACCCTCACATATAGACTGAAAGCTTTATTTTCATTCTATTGGCTGATTTAGATTTGAACATGCAAATCAGTCACTAGGATTGCAAGGGTACCCCTATATAAAAGGTATGCAGCTGGTAATGTTAGTTTTTTTATTTTAATAGTAATGTTAGTTTTTTTAGTTTAATGTAATGCAGACTTTGTGAAGTGGGAGGTGTGGCTGTTTAGGGGTTAATAGTGTAGAAGCTTACTTTATGGTTTGTGTGTGTTGGGGTTTAGGGGTTAATAGTGTAAAGAGGTAGTTTGCGATGTGGGGGGCTGGTAGTTTAGGGGTTCATAGTGAAGTTTAGTGCAACTTGTTTCATCCGGACAAACTTTTTTTTACCACATTGTTAAACATCAAAAGCATTGCTGGTAAGTTGGGACATTTTTATACAGCTGTCCCACTAATTGTTTTCACAAAAATGTAGCTAAACATCCAAAAATGGAAGTATTGTTGGCAAGTTTCAGGCTCAAATTGTAGTCACATTTGGCAGCTGGATGGGTCTATTCATATGTAGGCTCTGCCTGTTTAATTTTTTCCCTAGTAATGGTTTTCAGTGTGCTCTATTTAAATATGTTTATACATTACAAATGTGCACTCTAAAGCTGACCAATATAAGGGAACCCATCAGTCTTCAGCATCTCTAGTTCCTGTACTCTACTGCTTTACATCTGTTATCATCCTACTATGCCAGCTTGCTGCCAATGCTCTGTATCTACCATGGGCTCCATTTAAGAAGTTACAAATATAACTTCAGAGCACCTTTGGCTGCAGGCTCGCATGTCCTGAGAGTTAAGAAGCAGCAGTCTTGCTACCCATGAGCTATGATGCTGGGGGGAAAGGGGCAGAGATGTCCGTCTCTCTCTGTCCTTCTTAAATGGAGCCTTATGTCTTTGAGTAAGTTTCCTACATATTGAGATACTATGTACTAGTCCTTCTTAAATGGAGCCTAATGTCTTTGAGTAAATTTCCTACATATTGAGATACTATGTGCTACATTTTTATATAAATATCCTTTGTAATATTGAGCACTGATTTATCTGATTTCTTAGCCTTTTCAGGGACCATGCGCTCTGTAGCTTGAAAGGAAAGCATAAATAATTAGAAGACTGTGTGTTTAATTCATAGTGGATTTATTATAAAGATAGTACATAATGCTATCCCTCTAACGTGTTTCTCATGGGTTACCCCATGCTGTGTCTCCATTCTAGCCTGTTATTTCCCTATCATTACTATTTATTATTTAATTTTCCCCTTAATGTTTACCTAACCTGAAAGTTTTACTATGTGTTCAAATGAAGGCAGGTTAACTGGTATTAAGTGTAACTTCACATATGGGGAGCTTGTAGCCTGTAATTTGTTTTGTTAATGTTACATTTTAATTACTGAACCAGCCTGCTATCTGGTCTATAGCTCTGAGACCCATTCATGACACAAATAACAGCCCAGAGCTCTCCAGCACACAATAACCTTATAGAGGTAACAATTTTACATGTACAGGATATATGACACTTGTAGTTGGCCCCTGTCATTGGCCTAGATTACAACTGTGGCAATAATGCTAGCTCCGGGTGCGCTATCGATACTGTGGGCCAGCACTTAGTATTATGCAAAATCTTGTATTACAAGTGAATGGTAAAACAGAATTACATGGAAATGTTTCAAGCAGTCGACATCTATATAGCGCACCCTATAATTTAAATTTAGCATCACTGGACACCTGCAGTAAAGTGTTAAGGCTAGAATAAAATTACAAACGTAGAACATTTTTAAAATAAAGTATTACACTCATATATACATATGCAAATTAATATATTTGTTTACTATCGAAATAAATGTTTAAAGGTGTTTTAACATGATATGATATATAACAAAGTGCTGTACTGGGAAGGGCTCAAAGGTCTATATATATATATATATATATATATATATATATATATATTTGTGTGTGGATTTATTTAGGTGTACATGGCCTCTATTTATCAAGCTGTCAACCGCAAATACGCTGGAATTCCGCAGCGCATTTGTGGCGAGCCTGATTCACCTTAGTTATCAAAGGCTAGAGACCGGCAAAAGTAGAATATAGTGACGTAACATATAATCCGCCGGACTCAGTCCGACACAGATCGATGGTTACATCAATCCAGATGCAGATGATCCGAATGCAAGTTCGGCACAATCTGACTACTTTTGGAAGTTATCAAGATCCTATCAGGTACGATCGCCACTTTTCCGACCCAGCGTACCTGGTTTTCAATCCGCCGCACTGGAGGCGGCGGATGCCATAGGAATCAATGGGAGTCTGACAGCAGTGAAAGCTTATGTTCGCTGCTGCCCGATATCCCATTGATTCCTATGGGAAATGTTTACACCTAACACCCTAACATGTACCCAGAGTCTAAACACCCCTAATCAGCCCCCCTTACACCGCCGCCACCTACATTATACTTATCAACCCCTAAAACGCTGCTCCCGGAGCCCACTGCCACTCTAATAAACTTATTAACCCCTAAACCGTCGCTCCTGGACCCCGCCGCAACTAAATAAAGTTATTAACCCCTAAATCGCAGCTCCCGGACCACGCAGCCACCTACATTATATTTATTAACACCTAATCTGCCCCCCCTACACCGCCGCCACCTACATTATATTTATTAACCCCTAATCTGCCCCCCCTACACCGCCGCCACCTACATTATATTTATTAACCCCTAATCTGCCCCCCCCTACACCGCCGCCATCTACGTTATATTTATTAACCCCTAATCTGCCCCCCTACACCGCCACAGCTACATTATATTTATTAACCCCTAATCTGCCCCCCTACACCGCCACCACTATATTCATTTTATTAACCCCTAAACCTAAGTCTAACCCTAACCCTATCACCCCCTAACAAATATTATTTAAATTAATCTAAATAAATGTACTATTATTAACTAAATTATCCCTATTTAAAACTAAATACTTACCTATAAAATAAACCCTAAGATAGCTACAATATAATTAATAATTACATTGTAGTTTTTTAGGATTTATTTTTATTTTACAGGCAACTTTGTATTTATTTTAACTAGGTACAATAGTTATTAAATAGTTATTCACTATTTAATAACTATCTAGCTAAAATAAATACAAAAGTACCTGTAAAATAAATCCTAACCTAAGTTACAATTACACCTAACACTACAATTAAATAAATTAAATTAATTAACTACAATTACCTACAATTAAATACAATAAAATAAAATAAACTAAAGTACAAAAAACACTAAATTACAGAAAAAATTACAAGAATTTTAAAATAATTACACCTAATCTAAGCCCCCTAATAAAATAAAAAAGCCCCCCAAAATAATAAAACTCCCTACCCTATACTAAATTACAAATAGCCCTTAAAAGGGCTTTTTGCGGGGCATTGCCCCAAAGTAATCAGCTCTTTTACCTGTAAAAAAAAATACAATACCCCCCAACAGTAAAACACACCACCCACACTCCCAACCCTACTCTAAAACCCACCCAAACCCCCTTAAAAAAACCTAACACTAACCCCCTGAAGATCACCCTACCTTGAGCCATCTTCACCCAGCCAGGCACAAGTGGACCTCCAGAGGGGCAGAAGTCTTCATCCGATCCGGGCAGAAGAGGACCTCCAGATGGGAAGAAGGCTTCATCCAAACGGCATCTTCTATCTTCATCCATCCGGAGCGGAGCGGGTCCATCTTCAATCCATCCGACGTGGAGCATCCTCTTCCATCGACGAAGAATGAAGGTTCCTTTAAATGATTTCATCCAAGATGGCGTCCCTTGAATTCCGATTGGCTGATAGGATTCTATCAGCCAATCAAAATTAAGGTAGGAATTAATTAATTAAGGAATTAAGGAATTAAGGTAGGAAAAATCCTATTGGCTGATTGGAACAGCCAATAGAACCCAAGCTCAATCCTATTGGCTGATTGCATCAACCAATAGGATTTTTCCTACATTAATTCCGATTGGCTGATAGAATCCTATCAGCCAATCAGAATTTAAGGGACGCCATTTTGGATGATTGTCATTTAAAGGAACCTTCATTCTTCGTTAGGACGTCGATGGAAGAGGATGCTCCGCGTCGGATGGATTGAAGATGGACCCGCTCCACTCCAGATGGATGAAGATAGAAGATGCCGCCTGGATGAAGCCTTCTGCCCATCTGGAGGTCCTCTTCTGCCTGGATCGGATGAAGAATTCTGCCCCTCTGGAGGTCAACTTGTGCCTGGCTGGGTGAAGACGGCTCAAGGTAGGGTGATCTTCAGGGTTTTTTTTTAAGGGTGGTTTGGGTGGGTTTTCGAGTAAGGTTTGGTGTGTGGGTAGTGGGTTTTAATGTTGGGGGGGTTGTATTTCTTTTTTTACAGGTAAAAGAGCTGATTACTTTGGGGCAATGCCCCGCAAAAAGCCCTTTTAAGGGCTATTTGTAATTTAGTATAGGGTAGGGATTTTTATTATTTTGGGGGGCTTTTTTATTTTATTAGGGGGCTTAGATTAGGTGTAATTAGTTTAAATTTCTTGTAAATTTTTTTCCCTGTAATTTAGTGTTTGTTTGTTTTTGTACTTTAGTTTATTTTATTTAATTGTATTTAATTGTAGGTAATTGCAGTTAATTAATTTAATTTATTTAATTGTAGTGTTAGGTGTAATTGTAACTTAGGTTAGGATTTATTTTACAGGTACTTTTGTATTTATTTTAGCTAGGTAGTTATTAAATAGTGAATAATTATTGCACCTAGTTAAAATAAATACAAAGTTGCCTGTAAAATAAAAATAAATCCTAAAATAGCTACAATGTAACTATTAGTTATATTGTAGC
Organism: Bombina bombina; assembly: GCF_027579735.1. Lineage (NCBI taxonomy): Eukaryota > Metazoa > Chordata > Amphibia > Anura > Bombinatoridae > Bombina > Bombina bombina. The sequence continues at coordinate 989,378,723 of NC_069499.1, read as the reverse complement.
TATAAAAAGGGTTTATTTTATAGGTAAGTATTTAGTTTTAAATAGGAATTGTTTATATAATTATAGTTATTTTATTTAGATGTATTTAAATTATATTTAAGTTAGTGGGTGTTAGGGTTAGGGTTAGACTTAGGTTTAGGGGTTAATAACTTTATTATAGTGGCGGCGGTGTAGGGAGGGGAGATTAGGGGTTAATAAATATAATGTAGGTGGCGGTGGGCTCCGGGAGCGGCGGTTTAGGGGTTAAACAATTTATTTAGTTGCGGCGGGGTACGGTATCGGCAGGATAGGGGTTAATAACTTTATGTAGGTGGCGGCGGTATAGGGGGCGGCAGATTAGGGGTTAATAGGTATAATGTAGGTGACGGCGGGGTCCGGGTTAATATATTTATTAGAGTTGCGGCAGGGTCCGGGAGCGGCGGTTTAGGGGTTAATAACTTTATTTAGTTGCGGGGGGCTCCGGGAGCGGCGGTTTAGGTTAGGGGGTAAACAGTATAGTATAGTGTGGGTGCTTAGTGACAGTATAGCAAGAAAGCTGCGAATAAGCCGAAGAGCAGCGAGATTGATGACTGTTAGTTAACAACAGTCCACTGCTCATCGCACCATACTTGGTGCGTGTCTTTTTGACAGCTCTCTTGATAAATTTGGCGAACATATTCAAGTCCGCGGCGGCGATGTTAGGCGATCTTAGGTGAGCGTATTGGGGCCGTCGAATGCAGGTAAGTAGACAGCTTGATAAATAGAGGCCCATGTGTGTATGTATGTATTTGTACACTCACACACAAACACGCATATATGTGTTTTTAGAAGCCAGGTTTTACATATTTGAAATGTAAGGTGCTAAAATAGCACAGCATATGTTATGATATTGCTTATTGCGACTCACTATAGCACGCCACTTGTAATCTAGCCTTTAGTGTTTAACATCCCATTAATTAATTAATTAATTAGTTAATTCATTGATTAATTTACCCAATGTAATATACATAGTTCCACTAAAAAAAAGTTCTTGAAAAAAGGTGAAATAACATTTATATTATGGATGGGAGAATGTGTTTAAATTTGAATGGTAGAACAAATTTTATTATCGAAATTTGATTTGGAAAATCGAATGTTGATAAGAACGAATATTTCTTAAAATTAAAAAATCAAATATTAGTTCCAGTTTTTGAATTTTGGTTTCGATTTCGAATTTTGGTTTCAATTTTGAATGTTACTTTCGACTTTTAATGTAATTTTTGGTTTTGAATTTTGCTTTTGATTTCGAATGTTGGCATAGAATTCGAATTTTACATTTATAAAAGATAAATGTAGATTAGAAATTCTATTTTGAAAATCTAATTTGAATATTACATTTATAAAAGATAGCTGTAGGCTAGAAATACTATTACGAAATTGAATATAAAAAATTTGATTCGTATTAAACGAATGCAAAATCAAATGTTAGTAATATTTTCAAGTTTGATGTAACATACATAGCTAAACATTCGATCATTCAAACAAATATTTTTGAATGTTCTTTAAAATACCAAAACAAACATTTGAACAAATAATGTTAGAATGTTATCGGAACATTTGAAATTCAATTAGAACGAACAAATGTATCAAAATTCTTTTTAAATTTTGAATGTTTCGAAATATTCGACCATCCCTAATTTGTATGCAGTGTAAAATGCATGTTCTTATAACCTGCATTTGGAATGCACTGCAATAGGGATACAAATACAATAATAAATCCACTTGCACTTTTGCTGTGTATGTAGATATAGAAATAGATAGATGATAGATGATAGATAGATAGATAGATAGATAGATAGATAGATAGATAGATAGATAATGGATAGAAAAATTATGAAAGAAAAAATATTTATCAACAACTCTCCTATGGCTTATATAATTTTAAGTTATAGCATAATTATCTCTGTCTGAAGAAAATGTAATTATTATAAGCAGGCAAATCGTTAACATAAATCTATTTATAATATTTACACAATGTATAATGCCAGGGAAAGATAACACATGTCATATCCTTTATAAATAGAGCGTCTGTCTTAATTTTTTTTCAAATGTCAGCAGGCTGTGTGGTAAATGTCATTAATTGGCCTACATTGAGGTGAATACTGGGATATGTGTGCACGAGTGCCATCTCTCTGTATGCCTGATCATTCCCTTAAAGGGACATTCCAGTCAAAATTTGAATGCACATATATTAATTACATATTTGAAAAGAAACATATTTGCAATATACATGTATTGGCAAAAATGCTTCTAGTAAAAGTTATCACTGTTTTAGAGTTAACATTTTTATCTGCACGTGCATGTGAAGCATAGCTAGATATTGTCACTGCACCCACATTTGAAATAATGCAGCTGCTCAAAGCACCAGTGGGGATGGTATCATGTCAGCAATTAACAAATTGAGTCATTACCAGATGGTACATGTGTTATGTTTAAAATGCTGGTGCACGTTGCATACTTAAATACACTTTTGAAACAGCTATAGCTTTTATTAGAAGCATTTTTGCTAATACATGTATATTACAAAATTGCTTCTGTTCAATACCAAAATGCACCCATGTGGTTTACAATTTTGGCTGGAATATCCCTTTAAAGGGACACTGAACCCAAATTTTTTCTTGCGTGATTCAGATAGAGCATGCAATTTTAAGCAACTTTCTAATTTACTCCTATTATCAATTTTTTTTCGTTCACTTGCTATCTTTATTTGAAAAAGAAGGCATCTAAGCTTCTTTTTTTGTTTCAGAACTCTGGACAGCACTTTTTTATTGGTGGATTAATTTATCCACTAATCAGCAAGAATAAGCCAGGTTATTCACCAAAAAATAGGCCGGCATCTAAACTTACATTCTTGCATTTCAAATAAAGATACCAAGAGAAGGAAGAAAATTTGATGATAGGAGTAAATTAGAAAGTTGCTTAAAATGGCATGCTCTTTCTGAATCAATAAAGAAAAAATTTGGGTTCAGTGTCCCTTTAAGTCCTCCCTCTCTATATTTTTTTGTGCTTGCCTCTTTCCTTTTCATAGGCTTTCGTTTATTTTTAACAGTTTCACTGCTAAACCATTTTCTGAAGTCATTTTAGACTTTTGCTCTCATTTAATTTCAAAATGCTTTTCCTTTTATTAATTTTCTATAGTGTATAGGGTTGCCAGCTGTGCTCCATAAACAACCTATAGGTAACTGTGCATGGGTGGTATGGTGGGGGGGTCATGCAATGTCCCCCCAAAAGCCCTATCCTTGATACCACCATGTTTATTTTTCACAACTGAGTAGTCATTTTATCCCTTTGGCTGCCTGTATTACACATACACAGTGGTGATTTTATTACAAGAGACCAGAGACTCCTATTTTTTTTGCATTACTCTTTCTTTACTACTCAATGCAGCCTTTTAAAGAACAATAACATTGATAAGATAAATATAACATAATACATAATATAAGCAGCTAACAGAAGCTTATTATAATGAGAGAAAAAACAGCCAATCAGCACAGAGAATAGCCTATAAACTGAGAACGCAGCACTCTTCCTCTTTCTTTTGCTGCTCAAATTCAGATAAGTGGTACAGTCTTAAAATAATTTTTTTTAACTATTGTTATTGCATTTATATATATGTTATTCGTATTTTAGCCTTATTTTCAGTTAATTAATTTGTTTCCCGTTTCCTATATCCCATTTCTATTTCTCCGTTTTTTCATTTATTTTGTTTCTTACTTATTTTGTTTTTATTTTATGGCTTCATTTTTTCCGTTTTAATTTTCCCCCCTTTTCCATCTTTGTACATTCGCTTGCTCGTTTCCTAACTATATAAATGTTTTCTGCCTAATCTTACCTATTTAGTTTTTTCCCCTCTCCTGCTTGGTTTTGTCCTTTCGGCCATTTTGTGGGCCGTCCCCTTCTTCCCGCCCATTATCGCTGACGTGATAGTTCTCTCCCCTCAGTCAGCCGAAGTCTCAAACCGGGTGGTAACTTTGTTGCGGTTACACTCGGTTGCCATATTTCAAGCCTAAAAGTATTTACAGCCCTATATTGCCATCTTCTGGCATCTTATATATTACATTGAAATTGTTTAACAAAATTATTTAGCAAACGTTTTCAGTCTTTAGTTTGCAAGTTATTAACATTTACCTCAGCTGTATTTTAAAAAATTTTTTGGTTAAGTTCTTTTTATTAATTAAGCTAATATTAATATATATATAGTTATTTCTTAAGGGAGATATTTATTTATTAAAATATTTTAATATTTATTTTTACATTGCTACCTGTCAAAACATTTTATAAGCAATGTCTGAAACACAAACAAAATCACCTCCCTTAACTTTACATACAGTGCAGTCTATGATAGATTCCTCTATGGATAATTTATTTAACAAAATGACCTCTTTGATGGGAGAGAAACAAAGAAAAATATCTTTAAAAAGAAAGAGCCCATCTATTGCCTATAAAGCAAGTAAAAAACTTATTGAAAAGTCACGTCAGCTTTTAGCTGAGCCTAATATTCCTCACAGCAAAGGAAGAAAAACCGCTGTCAGTAGAACCCTGCACCCTGAGGGTAACCAAACGGGGGATACCTATGTATGCAAAAAACTAAAATTTAAAACAAAAAACATTACTGATAATCCATCTTCAGAATCTGAGGATTCAGATGGTGACGAATATACTGATATTAATTCAGACAATTTCAATGAATCGGATAATTCTGATGGCTCCCCTGCAGCCAAAAAACTGAAAAAGAAAACCAAAAAATCTTATGATTACAGTGAGGACGAGGAGGACTTTATAGTTTGCTTGGGCAACCCTAGGTTTAAACCAGACGAGTTACACCATCCCCGGTCCGCCGAGTGGTGTCCCCCCATTGATTTAGCCAAATTCATTGACCATCAATTACGTAAACCCCTGAAAAAACAAACCCGTAACAAAATGAAAGCTGAATGTCCTTGTCCCCTGTTACCAAAAAATGCTTCTATCACTTCTGAGGTTGACCCCAAAATTCTAAAATTTATCGGCACCCCAGGTTATAAATTGAAAAAAGGAGTGGATAGATCCTGGAAAATTTGCCAGGATAAACTTTTAGATTCTGTTGGGCCCCTCACTAAACTATTTGAATTATCTGAGCAAGGTGTAGCTGAAAATTGTCCTTTGGACCCCTATGTAGTCAGAGAATGGGTCCAAAGACTTCTCTGTTTTATTGGAAATACTAATTGTGCAATGTCTGGAGAAAGAAGACGTAACATCTTAAGGAAAATAGATCCTAAAATTTCCGATTTCTCCTCAAGCAATATCGCTTCAGACAACAAGGGTCTTTTGTTTCGAGACTCATACTTAAAAGATCTAAGCCAATATGTCAATACTTTCACTAATTTAAACAAAGTAAAGACATCTGTAAAGAAAATTTTCTACCCTAACCAGGGTTTTTCTGACAGGGCCGGGAGAGGCAGAGGCCGCTTTCCTGGCCGCCAATCCTTTTTATCCAGGTCTCACTACTATCCCCAACAAACCCAATACCAACATCAGTTTCAGACACAATTTCAAAGAGGTTATTCAGAACCATCTACCTCCTCCTTCTTCCCGACAAGAGGTCGACCCTGGACTCAGAGAGGTTTTAGGACCAGAGCCAGAGCTAGACAAGCTCCAGGTAAGTTCATTACTTCCTCTCCATGTCTCTTCTTTCCCAGAAAAAAATGGTGGCAGACTTGCCCTGTTTGCTCAAAATTGGGCTTCAATTACTTCAGACCCCTGGGTCTTACAAGCTGTGTCAGGTATTCTCATAGAATTCATATCTCTCCCAACTCAAACCTGTCTTCCTCATCCCATTCATTTTTCTCAGGAAGACTCACTTTTGGTCAAGAGAGAAATTTCTACTCTCTTTTCCAAAAAAGCAATTCTTCCAGTTATTCAACCCCAACATTTTTACCTAAGCAACCTATTTTTAGTAAAAAAAGAAAAACAATCAGTTCAGGCCAGTCATAAATCTAAAATCTTTAAATGCCTTTGTTGTGTACCATCATTTCAAAATGGAGGGAATTCATTTATTAAGAGAATGCTTAAGAGAAAACGATTGGTTGGTTCGGCTAGATCTTACAGACGCCTATCTAACCATCCCAATCGCTCAAGAACATTGGAAATTCTTGACATTCCGTTGGGAAGATCAGATTTGGAATTTCACTTGTCTTCCCTTTTGGCCTGTCCTCAGCCCCTTGGATTTTCACCAAGTTACTGAAACCAGTAGTGGCCTGGTTGAGACTCCGAGGGATTCGTCTTATAATTTATTTAGACGATATTTTAATTATGGACCAAGATTTTTATTCCCTTCAGAATCATCTAACTACCACAATTTCCTTACTGGAATCCTTAGGTTTTATTGTGAACAAACAGAAGTCAGTTCTTTTCCCTACAAAATCGTTGATTTTCTTAGGTTTCAAAATCAATTCGATACTCTCCACTCTGAGTCTTCCTTCGGACAAAGTGAAGAATATCAAGAAGGAAATTACCAAAACCTTATCCAAAGATTCAGTCCCTATCAGAACTATAGCCAGAATAGTAGGGTTACTATCATCCCCTATTCAGGCTGTCTTTCCGGCCCCCTTACATTACCGAGAACTCCAGAGATTAAAGATTCTTCATTTAAGAAAAGGGTTTTCCTATTCTCATTTGATACCTTTGCCTCTAGAGGCCAAAGAAGAACTATCTTGGTGGCTTTCTCATTTAGAAGCCTGGTATGGGAGAGCCATTTTTGGCAGGACTCCAGATTTCGTTATAGAATCCGACGACAGTCTTTCTGGCTGGGGTGCGCGTTGTGGTCCTTCCATCACAGGTGGCAAATGGACATTGGAGGAGAAACGTTTCCATATCAATTGTTTGGAATTATTGGCTGGCTCGTTTGCAGTCAAAAGTTTTGCCAAATTTTCTTCTCCAGTTTCTATTCTCCTTCGCATGGACAATATTTCAGCAGTGCGATATCTCAATCGTTTGGGAGGCACCAAATCAAGGAATTTGTCCAACATAACCAAGGAATTTATTCATCTTTGTTTAGACAGGAATATTTCTATCAAAGCGGAATATATTCCAGGACAATCGAATGCAGCTGCAGATTGGGGATCTCGTCATTTGACAGATTCCAGCGATTGGAGACTAGACAGGAAAATGTTTTTATTCCTTCAATCTCTCAGAGGTCCATTTTGCTTGGACCTTTTTGCGTCCAGGACCAATTTTCAAATTTGCCCATACTTCAGCTGGCGCCCAGATCCAGAAGCTTTTCTACATCCATGGCCCCCCCAGAAAGCTTATGCTTTCCCTTCATTCTCAATGATCCCGAGGACAATTTCAACAGTTCGCAGGGATCTCCTATGCCTAACTATGGTGACTCCCCTTTGGCCAACCCAATCTTGGTATCCCTCCCTTCTGGAGATGTCCATCAATCTTCCAATTCTTTTTCCTCCGCTTCCTCACCTGTTAGTCAACCCGGAGGGCGAATATCACAGTCTAATTCTCCAAGGCTCTCTTCTTCTGATAGCATGGACAATATCAGGGGACCCTGGTCTCTCCGAGGCCTTTCGGAGGGAGCTAGATCCCTCATTCAAGATTCCTGGGCCCCAGGCACCCGCAGATGCTATTTTGCCGCATGGTCAAAATGGTCTAGCTGGTGCTTGCGAAGGGATTTGGATCCCGTTTCTTCGGATTTAACCGAGATTATTAACTACCTGTCCCATGTTTTTGACTCAGGCCTAGCATACAGAACAATTAATGTCCATAGATCAGCTATTTCAGCCAGACATAATTTTTTTTTTTTTTTTTAAATAATTTTTATTGAGGTAAAATGGCAAACAAGAATAAAAACTTCACAGAGAAATATCATGGCAACATGCCCATTTAACAAACATTAAATTTTACAAGGTGAACTGAACAAGCATGTCCTTGCAGCTGTATAACCTGGACTTAACTCAGTCCATATGTATAATTTCAAGCCATGGGCATTACCTCATTTTTTCATAGGTGCATGGACAGAGGACAAATAAAACAACTCTAAATATCTAGTTGGGTGTAAGCCCAAATTTACTAACCAAAAAGAAACCTTGTGCAGGCTTGTGCTTGTCCTTGGAACAATAGTACAGCACACATTGATTTTCAACCTTTATGTCTAATAGTACATCATAGTAAGGCCTTCTGATGATGAGGGCCACTTTTGGACCCTTCTAATACCTAAAGCTTATAGAAGGCAAATGATAGGTAGGGGATCCCTACCAGGGGTAGAACCTTAGTTTTTTTTTTTTTTTCCCTTTTTTTCTTTTTTTTTTCTTTTTTTTTTCTGTTTCCTCTCTTTTTATGTTTTTATATAATGTCTCAGAACCCCCTAAAATGTATAAGAAAGCAGATGAGTATACCCCAGCTAAAAATTAGTGGCTGCTCCAGGGCCACAGATATTTAAGAATAAATAAGGGGTAAAGCTTGGGGGGAGACATCCACAAGGCCACTCTTGGACCCATGTCAACTAGAGTTATAAACTAAATGCAGCCAAAGGGTTATATATAGTATCAAAGAACCCCCTAGAAAGTAGAAAAAGTAAAAGGTCAGCATACCCCAACTAAAAATTGATGACCACTCTAGGGTCACGAATATTTATTATAAGATAGGGGTAAAGATTGGGGATAATAATGACAGAACCGCTCTAGGGCCCGATCCCACTTGACTTACAAATTAGGTGAAGCACAGGCCACTCCTGGGCCTCTATATACAGTATAAAATAGCATAAGAACGTTATAACACAATTTTAAAAGAGTACCTAAACTGCATATATGATCGGTAGCAGTCAGATCAAAAACATTTCTATATAATTCTATATAAAACTGGTCCAAAACCCACTAGATTAAATACCCAGTATGATAATTATAGTTCTGTAATATTATAATTTTTCCCCCTGCAGGATTATATCAATCAAACACATAGCATAAACGTTTGCTATCACCTAACAGGGGAGTCATCACATACAAAACTTCTGGGTATGTCAGCCACTTTTTGAGAGGCAGTAAGAGATAAGCAAAATTAGCTGTATATGGTATGGAGCATCTAACAATTTAACTACAGGAATGGGATAGAGGTTCAGTACATCACATACATATAGGTTAGTTTATATGTCTAAGTAAGGTTAGTGCCCTAAATAGCAATTGCACCTCTAGCTTAAAAATTATTGGGCTTAGGAGCAATACTCAAGCATCAGCATAACCAAAAATAACTAATGAAATAGGGAGAAAAAAAAAACAATAAAAAAAAAACAATATAGAACTCGTAAAGATATGAAAAGCATAATTATACTCCTTCTTAATGATAGGATTACCCTATACGTTGGTAGGTTAGCATGAAGACAGTCATTAATATATAGGTTACAAACAACCAGACTGCAATAGAAGTAAACAATGTGACCTATAATACAGTTAAACAGTAATACTTCAAGTGAAATGCAATTTGGAGCCTGCCTACTAAAAAGCGATCAGTAAAGGGGCTCCATAACACAATTTAAACTCAGAGAGAAGTAAAATGCACAGTACATTATAGGTAATCATATCAGATCGCATGATCGTCATGTAGAAGGGGAGTTAGCGTGGAAAAAGAACTTAGTCCAAATTAGATCTGCGAGGATGAGCAGACAACTAATTCTTTTCACCTATGACTGAACCGGCACAGCAGAACAAGATTGTGGGCATTTTGCGCAGATCCACTCCTCAAGACCTCTGCTAGCCAACTCCGGTCCTGAAAGTTCGGCAATTTCTCACTCTCCACGGGGAATAAGACACCTTCTCAGCCCTCAGCTCTAATGGAGCCACCTCCGAATACCAAAAGACACTGGAGCAGTGCTCCAGGAAGCCGGCCGCTCCCCCTGCCACAGCTGCCCAATTAGGGACGCCTTTATGGTCGTTATGCCTCTTACATGAGTCGGCCATGGTTCCCTTACTTAGGGATTGCTGAGTGAATAAGGTCTCGCTGGCTTCATTAGCATATGACACAGATGCCTGATAAGGGCTGCTCCAAAAGGCTGCTTTAGGTAGATTACACTGCACCTGCGTCTCTCTCCTTTCACTTTGTAGCTGAGACTCAGTGGGTACTTCCCGTGATGGCGTGAAGGGGGCCCGTGATCCCCCCACCACAGGCCGCCCCTCACGTCCATAGGTTTTTCGCAAGTCTCCGTTTCTGGCAGGGAGTAATCTGGTGGCTCACTCCTGGGTTGTAAAGATAGGATCAATTTATCCATCCTATCGCAGAATCTCCTTTCAAAGTCCTCCATTAGTATGTGGAAGTAGTAACAGATCTCCTCCATAGCGATTACAGGCAGTTCAACTGTTTCCTTTGTTGGTGCTTGTTAGAGAACTGCAAACGTTCTCTAGGTACCCGGTCTCCCGGGGGGGTGCTGAGGTCTTTCTCCCTCGGGGCCGCCAAAGGCCTCAGCGGTCCAGTCTGGAAAGGTCTGAGTTAATTCAGAACATAAGGATATCACCGGATCCAGTAAAATGTACACTTCTTCTCAAGCTGTGTTATTATGCTGGATGGCAAAATATAAACTAGATTACATGACGGAATGTAATTCTGGCAATCAGAGCCTCCAGTTTAGCGGCCATATTCAGCCATAGCCTAGACACGCCCCCAGCCAGACATAATTTAATTAATAATTTGCCTGTTGGCAAACACCCTTTAGTTTGTAGAGTTCTTAAAGCCATTAAATTAAAGCGTCCTCCTGTTCCCAAACATGAATTCTTCTGGGATGTAGATTTAATTTTCTCTCTTTTTAAATCTTGGCCAGATAATAACTTGTTGTCTTTAAAACAACTTTCCGCTAAACTTGCTACCCTACTCTGTCTTATTTCTTTCAGAAGAGTATCTGATGTGAAAGCCTTGGACTGGAACTCTAAACATTTCTCTCCTGAAGGAGTTACCTTTTTTCTTTCTCGCAGAACAAAAACCTTATCTACTTCCATTTTCTACCCTTATCTTCCTTCTGAACCTTCTCTGTGTGTGGTCGAATGCTTAAAGTCATATGAATCTAGAACCTTGATTTTTAGGAAAATTAACTATAATCAACTGCTTATTTCTTTTGTCCCTCCTCATGCTCCTATCACTTCTACCTCTATTGCTAGGTGGGTTAAATGGGTCATGAAAGAGGCTGGTATCAACATTTCTTTTTCAGCTCATTCTGTTAGAGGTTCTGCTGCTTCAAAAGCCTTTTTGAAAGCGGCTCCTCTTCAACAAATTTTAAATGCTGCTGATTGGTCTTCTGATTCCATTTTTAAACATTTTTACTTCAGACCCATTCAACATGCCTCACTTAATTTATTCTCCTAATTTGCTTTAAACTTGCAAAAAATAGGAGTTTCTGGTCTTGTAATAAAATTCCGATTATCCTAATATTTTGAAGGTATAATCTAGATTTTATTAAAGACACAGAGACGAGTATTTTCCCTCCTCAAATTGATAATTGTGTTTTTTCCCTCCCTTATATTTATTATTAAATGTTATTAATATTTCTTGTTTCTTAACAGTATCCATGTAATTTCAACCCGTTTTCATCTTCTGGATTTTCTCCTACAACTCAGAGGCTTCATCACCCATCCATCGAATTCTGGACATCTAATCTACCTTCTATCAAATTCAACATTCCATGGAGTTCCATACATCTATTCTACAAGAAGTTGTCGTTTACTTTACTTTGTTGTTTCGGACTTTTTGGACTTATCATGATGCTTAATATTTTATTTCTTTTGAGCATCAATTAGAAAGAGGAAGAGTGTTAGCTGGGTTCTCAGTTTATAGGCTATTCTCTATGCTGATTGGCTGTTTTTTCTCTCATTATAATAAGCTTCTGTTAGCTGCTTATATTATGTATTATGTTATATTTATCTTATCAATGTTATTGTTCTTTAAAAGGCTGCATTGAGTAGTAAAGAAAGAGTAATGTTAGCTGCTTATATTATGTATTATGTTATATTTATCTTATCAATGTTATTGTTCTTTAAAAGGCTGCATTGAGTAGTAAAGAAAGAGTAATGCAAAAAAAAAAATACTCGTCTCTGTGTCTTTAATAAAATCTAGATTATACCTTCAAAATATTAGGATAATCGGAATTTGTCCCCCTTGACTGCCAGGAGTACACACATACAGCAATTATTTCACACCCCCATGGCTGCCTATAACAAATAATATAAATCCACAGTGATTACTTCTTTTTGGGTAATATTTGTAATGCATAGAGTCATGGGAGACCCTTTACATTAAGGTAACATTTTTAGGGGACTGTAAAAATACTGGATATTTAGGTTCCATTATTTTTGTATATATTTTACTGGACAGCTTGCTAAAATACTGAACTGTCTGGTTGAATACTGGACACCTGGCAGCCCTAATTTAGTGTACATGGTAAACGGAATGTGAAAGATTATTTACTAAGTATTGCAAAGTCAAAAACCTTATGGTTCCATATTTAACATCATTATACTTGACACAACCCCAAAATGTAAGGTTCTATACCCATGTTTTCAATAAAAACAAAGAAAAATGGCAGTTGGAAACAACAAGATATTTTTTTCATTTAATAAAACACCTCATCATAAAAAAATGTTACATATCTACAGGTTTAGCATTAAATTACAGGAAAAGGCAAAATAAATCATTATTATTATCATTTATTTGTAGAGCTCCAACAAATTTTGCAGCGAAATCATATTGCAATGTTTTACAATACATAAAATGTTGTGGGAAATTCAATTCAATTTTGTGTTTTATTTTCCTTTATTGGGAAAGTAAGCACATTGAGATTTTTATATAAAATGTCTAGTTATTCATAAAGAAACAACTTTTAAAAAAAATGTCATAATTTATTTTGCCACTTTTCAATGTAATTCAAATCTGACAATTGTTGATTTTCTAATTATCAGAGCTATAAATGGCACCCTGCTGACACCTAAAGGCTAACCATGCTACACATCTGTCCCCAATTGGCTTTAACAGATAATAGACTTCAAAGCAATGCATTTTATACTACAATAATGACCATGACAGACTGAAGCTTGCATTGCCTCCTCCAAATAAGGCAAATGGTGGGGGGAGTTTAGTTATTTAAAAAAATGTAATTAGAAGGGATGCTTCTTTGTGACCGCTGCTTCAAAACTGCTGTTTCTGGCAAGTCTGAAGACTCGCCAGAAACACGGGCCTTCAAGCTCCTTTTGGAGCTTGATAGATAGGCCCCCAATCGTGCACTGATTTGATAAAAGTCACTTTTTATTCAGTTTCAGAATGATCATTTCACTTGGCACTCACAAGATAAATATACACTGTGTATGTCTATTGTGGACCAGAGCTCCTACCATGCACTACTACTGGGTAAATGCCACTTCCAGATTCTAGTATATCTAGTTCCAGAGCACTCAGTCTGCTCAAGTAGCCCCCATGGGAGAAGAACACTTAACCAGTGGTCCCCGGATACAATGAGCTTAATACCCCTGGTCTAGAGTAATTAAAAATATATTCATATGGGGTTTATAGTCTGTTGCTATTGGTTGGTCCTGAAGTTGAATAATTTAGCTAAATTAATTGGCATGTTATATGTAATGTCTCACAGCATACTATAATTAATAGAATACATAAATCATGATCACAACATTGGGAAACATTCACAACTGTTTGAAACACCTTCATACAATGCCTGTATGTATTTAACATTTGCATAAGTCTAATTTTAATTTTCACAATTCCCACTATACAAAATGCATGGCTTTGTGCAGAAGGGGTGTTTGTTCACTTTCAAGATCCATTGTACGAGTTTCCAAAAATATCAGGATAAAATATGGGGGTAAGTAATAGCTGTAAAATTTCAGTATTGTAAAAGTGTAAATTCTCACTATACATAACAGGACCCTGCAAGTAAATCCCATTCTGCATAGTGAGAACTTACAGTTTTGTGTGAATGAAGTGTCTCATTAGTTTCAATTGTAGGAATCTTGGCATTTTACAATATACTTTTTACAGTGTGGGAAGAGTTTTAAAGCCCACTATTATAAACGGGAAAGTTCACTCACATTTTTTTCTGTGAGATAATATCCTGTACTATGAATCTTGATTATAGAGCAAAATAAAAAATAAAATAAAAAATAGCACTTGTAATCTAGGTCATAATCTGCTTTTATGCACTTCCCTATGCTCTATACCTATTTCAGAGTTCCAATTTAACCTCCCAGAATATTTACCTATCATCCCATATGCTCCCCTTCCGACCCCTTAATCCTCTCAACTATGTCATCGACTCTCATCTGTACTACAATTGTATCTCTCCAACTCCGATGATTTTACTCTTCATCTATTCCTGGTTCTCTTTCCTCACCTCTCTGCACTCGTTTTTCTTTTTTTATGCTCTTTTCTTCTCTCTATACATCCTGACTATTCCTTCCCTGCCCTAAGCTATTCTCATGTAGACATCACACGTGACTGATTCACTCAGCAAACATCATTCATATTTCAGGACCCATTTTGAGCTGTTTACCTTTTCTTTTGTAATCTTAGACTCATTTCAGAAAGTTAAAGATAATATTCATGGAATGTCATAAGTCAAATAAATATAATTCAGATGAGGTGACAATACCTATGATTATAATTATTATTTTTGACTTGTACTGTATGTTTACTGTCTCTGTGTGAGTTGTTATCTGTGTTTGTGTGACCCAGGAAAAACAGCTGATTTCTACCAACACTTTTTTTATTAATATCTATAAGACAACATCTCTCTCAATTAACTTCATTTTTATTATTATTATTATTATACTTTATTTATTAAGCGCCAACATATTCCGCAGCGCTGTCCATGGATACAATTCATTTAAATAAAACAATACAAGACTTGTAAGATACAGGACAAAATTTACAAACACATACAGGAGGAATTGAGGGCCCTATTCCTGTGGGAATTTACAATCTAGAAGGGTAGGAGGTTGAGAAACAGGAGGTGAGGACTACAAGATTGAGAAGGATGTTAATACAGAGTTAGATGAGGGAAATATTAGGTAAGTGAAATTAATTAATTATTGAGTTGGATGGTAGGCTTCTCTGAACAGAAAAGTCTTCAGGGAGCATTTAAAGGAAGAAAGATTAGGGCAAAGCCTGACAGCACGAGGGAGAGTGTTCCAGAGGGTAGGTGCTGCATGATAGAAGTCCTGCAGTCTAGCATGAGAGGAGGTGATAGTTGTGGGTGCAAGGAGCAGCTCATTGTTGGATCTTAGTGGACGGGCTGGAGTATACTTGTGTATTAGAGAGAATAGGTAGAGTGGAGCGGCGTTGGTGAGAGTTTTGTATGTAAGGGTGAGAATTTTGAATTTAATTCTGCTGTGAATGGGGAGCCAATGAAGGAACTCACAGAGAGGTGCAGCAAATACAGATCGAAGGGAAAGGTGGATCAGCCTGGCAGAGGCATTTAGGATGGATTGAAGGGGTAGATGCGTGAAAGAGGAAGGCCAGCGAGTAGGTTGTTGCAGTAGTCAAGTCGGGAGATAACAAGGGAGTGGATTATTTGCTTTGTGGTGTCAGCGCTCAGAAAAGGGCGAATTTTGGAAATATTGCATAGATGATTGCGGCAGGATGTAGAAAGCGATTGGATATGGGGGATGAAGGATAGGTTTGAGTCAAGTGTGACTCCGAGGCAGTGGACTTGGGGCGATGGGGAAATGGTGATGCCGTCAACAGGGATAGAGAAGTCAGAAGTCGGCGTAGAGCTTGAGGGGGGGAATAAGAAGGAGCTCAGTCTTGGACATGTTAATCTTTAGGTGGTGAGAGGCCATCCAGGAAGAAATACCAGATAAGCAGTTGCTGACATG
Organism: Bombina bombina; assembly: GCF_027579735.1. Taxonomy (NCBI): domain Eukaryota; kingdom Metazoa; phylum Chordata; class Amphibia; order Anura; family Bombinatoridae; genus Bombina; species Bombina bombina. Next base: position 989,362,863 of record NC_069499.1, on the reverse strand, counting down.
AGAGAGGACAGAGGGAGAGAGAGCAGGGGTGGAGAGGTAGATCTGGGTGTCATCAGCATAGAGGTGATATTTGAAACCATAACTGTTGATAAGTTTACCCAGCGAAGAAGTATAGATGGAGAAGAGTAGAGGACCCAGAACAGATCCTTGAGGTACTCCAACAGACAGAGGCATAGGAGAGGAGGAGTCGCCGGCAAATGACACAGAAAAAGACCTGTGAGAAAGATAGGAGTGAATCCAGGAAAGAGCAGTGTCACAGAGGCCAAAAGAGCTAAGGGTCTGTAGGAGGGGGGGGGGTCAACTGTGTCGAAGGCAGCTGAGAGGTCAAGTAAGATGAGTATAGAGTATTGGCCAATATTTTTAACAGAGAGAAGATCGTTTGTGACCTTGGTAAGGGCAGTCTCAGTTGAGTGTTTTGGGCGGAATCCGGATTGCAGTGGGTCAAGCAAGGAGTTGACGGACAGGAAGTGGGTTAGGCAATTGTAAACTAGTTTTTCAAGGAGTTTTGATGCTAGTGGAAGCAGTGATATGGGGCGGTAGCTTTCAGGAGAATTAGGGTTGAGGGAGGGTTTTTTTGAGTATGGGAGTGACTTTTGCGTGTTTGAAAGAAGATGGGAATGAGCCAGTAGAGAGAGATAGGTTGAAGATGTGGGTAAGAGCAGGAGTGAGGGTGGAAGATAGGGAGGGAATTAGATGGGAAGGGATAGGGTCGAGTGGGCAGGTAGTGAGGCGTGAGGAAGATAGTAAGGAAGAAACTTCATTCTCAGTGTTTGGATGGAAGTTACAGAGGGTGGCAGAGGGAGTAATTGGGCCTGTTGTTGGAGTATTGCAGGTTGGTGTTGGGATGTTGCTTCGGATAGTATGTGTTTTGTTTAAAAAGTAGTCTGCCAGGTCTTGAGCACTAAAGACAGGCAGGGGTGGTGGAGCAGGTGGGTAGAGGAGAGAGTTAAAGGTGGAGAAGAGTTGTTTAAGGTTTGAGGAAAGAGTAGATATGAGAGAAGAGAAGTAAGTTTGTTTGGCTAAGTGAAGGTCGGAAGAGTATGAACGAAGAATAAACTTATAGTGTATGAAATCGGGTTCAGAGTGAGTTTTCCTCCAGACACGCTCAGCAGTACGGGAGCATTTTTGCAAATAGCGTGTTTGCTGAGCATGCCAGGGCTGTAACTGACGGTGTGGTGTTTTGCGCAGCTGGGGAGGGGCAAGTGTGTCTAATGCAGAGGAGAGAGTTTTGTTATAGTGGGCTGTAGCGAGATCAGGGCAGGTTATAGTGGAGGTGTGAGGAAGAAGATTTTGAATGATTTTTGAAAATTGGAGCGGATCCACAGCATGTGTATTTCTACAGGTGCGGGGGCGGGATGGAGAAGTGGGTTTAGCTGTCTCATTAATATTATAGGTGACCAGGTGATGGTCTGAAATGGGAAAAGGGTGACAGGTGGTGTCAGATATAGAGCAGAGGTAGGAAAATACCAGGTCGATGGAGTGTCCATCACGGTCAGGAATGGGGTGGATTGTGAGAGACCGAAGGAGGATGTGAGTGAAAGAAGTTTAGAGGCAGCAGGGGCATATGGGTTGTCAATGGGAATGTTGAAGTCCCCAAGAATTAGGGTTGATATATTTGAAGAGAGAAAGTGAGGAAGCCAGGCAGCGAAGTTGTCAAAGAATTGGGAGGTTGGTCCAGGAGGGCGATAGATGACTGCCACTTTTAGGGATAGGGGGGATAACAGGCGAATACAGTGGACTTCAAAGGAGGAGAATGAAAGAGATGGGATTGGAGGTAGGTATTGATAAGTGCAGGAGGGGGAGAGCAGGATGCCAACACCGCCGCCACGTTTCTCCCCTTGCCTAGGGGTATGGCTAAAGTGAAGACCACCGTGTGTGAGAGCAGCAATGGAAACAGTGTCAGAAGGAGATAGCCAGGTTTCTGTAATTGCTAAAATGGTGAAAGCATTTGATATAAACAGGTCATGAATTGCTGTAAGTTTGTTGCAGACAGAGCGAGAGTTCCATAGTGCGCAGGTGAAAGGAGTGTATGCGTGTGGGATGCATTGGATGGAAATGAGGTTATGTGTGTTGCTTTTATTAAAGTTTCTATATGGAGTGCGAGATTGGGTAATGGTGGGAATGAGGGTGGGCCCAGGATTTGGAGAGATGTCACCTGATGCTAATAGCATCAAGATGGAAAGTAAGAGTAGGTGAGAATGAGATTTATAGCAGTGGGGGCATTTCTGTGAGGTGGTGCAGTTTAGTGACATAGATTTTAAAATAGAAAGCAGTTTGTGAGAGCTAAGGTATGGAGAGGAAAGGAGAGAGGGGCCTATATAAACTGCATGTGGAGAAGGGTAAGGTATGAGCATTTGAGCCTGCTTGTGGAATAGACATGAGACTGTTAAAAGAAAAAGCAGTCCTGAAAACATAGCAGAATGTCAAGTGCAAACTAGTTTTTGAATTAAAATATTTTGCTTGCCTCAAATCTTCTTCAAATCTTGTTCAATTCTTGTCTAATCTAATTCTGCATCTTACATGTGTAGTTTAGCAACATGCATTAATTCCATCTCTTATACATCAGTTTATAATATTAGTACATTCTAAAATTAATATAGGTAAGATTCTGATAGAAAGTGCAGAACAATATCTAAACTATTAGGCTAAACATTATATTATCTATCTAAGCATGCAAAGATCACATGTAAATATCACACATTATAGCCAGCACTCACTTAGGTTAATAATTTTAAAATAAGAAACATAAAATTAAAAAGTTCTTTGCAGCATTTGGCCAAATGGTGATTGGACCAGGTGCCACGTTAAGGCCTTTTGAGATTGCAGTGCACTGTATTGTTTATGTCTAGGGTTGATTAAAAAAAGTATTTGCATTTCTGTGTGTCCGGTTGAAAGTAAGGATGTTTGACTGTAAGTTAGGGACCCAGGTATGAAGAGCCCTTGATGTGGGACATATTGTCAATTGGCCAATTGCTGTAACTATCTATTCATTATTTCTAAAATTACAGATATGAAACACAGAAATAATAATAGATGACCAGTGGCACAGGAAAAGTTTTAGGTTGCAAGGTAACCTCTGTCTGCTCTTCTCCTTTCCAAATGGCTCTTTTATGTTGCGGTCTCCAACAAGAATACATTTTAGTTCCAATTTTTTTCCGGGGGTACAAAACCTATGGTAGACATTCTTAATTGTATTTTTTCTTTTCTGCTAGTGCAGTGAGGGCCACATGTTCAGGGCCAGAATGGCCTACCAGAATACGAGGAGATTTCTCGTTGGGCTACAGCAGCTGTGGCTGGAAACCTATAATTTATAGTGGTGATTAATAGATGAAATTGGGTTGGAGGGTGTCAACCCAGTAATTTAATTGTCAACATAAATATTTGGGGAAAAAGTATCCCTGTATCCCCTTTGAGAAGAATGGGGTATGTGCATTCTACTGACTCAGCAGAAAATAGGGCTGGTCTTCATATATTTCCAGGGCTGTTTTTTTATTCCCAGTCTGGCCCTGTACATGCTGCTCATGAATGGCTTGTTGGCCATCCATGATTTAAATAATTGAGATCAAATTTAAGTGAAGTTTTGGGTAATGCCTAGACCAACAGATCAACTGATAATGTACATTTAAAAGCTACAGGCGTATTTGTCCCGTGCAAAGATCTTAAGGAATTTTTAGATTAATAAAATCCATTTTATTAAATATTGAAATATTAACAGTAAGTACATAGTTAAACACTTTATTAAATATGTACATTGAATAAATATGATTTTTTTTATCTTTTCAGCTACTTGATTGCAAAGGGCTCCAATACACTTATATATATATGTCTATATACAGTATGTATACATACATACTCATATCTAAATATGAATATGTATATATATGTATGTATTTATATGTGTATATATGTATTTACAGACATACTGTATATACACATATAACCACATAAATACACGTTTTGTGCAATATTTTTTTTTTTTTTATAATTCTTATCAGATAGTATTATTATGAGTGTACTTTTCAATGTATTGAAAAGCTCAGAGCTCTGAGGTAGCGGTAATCATTCTAGCATAAATCACGATTACACTCACTTGTTTGTATTTATTTAAGAGCACTCCTTCTGGCACTTGCAAACAGCAGAAATAAACTCAATAGCGAGTGCTCAAAAAGTTAGCCTGCCATTTATTATCTGGCCCTATATGGCCAAAAATATTTGGACTCCCTTATTAATTATTGAGCGCATGTGTTTCAGCCACACCCATTGCATACTGGTGCATAAAATCCAGCACTTAGCCATGAAATCTCTACAGACAAACACTGGACAAAATTCAAAGAGTGGGAATGCTGAGTGCTGATGTGTGTAGTGCATAGAAAATAACCTCTCTGTTGTATCATTTACTAAAGAGTTCTAAACTGCCTCTAGAAGCAACATCAGAACATCAAGAACTGTGTGTAGAGAGTTTCATGAAATGGGTTTACATTGCCAAGCAGCTGTTCAAAAGCCTCTCATCAACCCCTAGGGGTTTATGTTAGGGTGTTAGATTTTTACATAACCTTCTTTTCCCCATAGACATCAATGGGGATTGCGTTATAGCAATCGCCATTCTGCAATCACAGGTGTTAGTTTTTTTCCTAACACTTTCGCACAAGCACGTCAAGTCAGACATTGGCTTTTGTGCAGTATGTAGTTTAACTAACCATACCGCACAACAAAAGAAGGTTTTTCTGCAACTTGTAATGGCAGTGCTGTTTAAAGTGCGGTAGCACTACATTTTTAGCGTTATTTACGCCCCGTGTTTAGCACACAACTTGTAATCTTGGTGACTGACAATACCAGCCGACGTTCACAAATCAAGCACAAGATTGTGATCACCCCCAAACTTGTTTAAAAACTTATATAGATTTATAAGAGCTCATATGAAAATAACCAGAGCCTGGAAAGATAATTACAATGTATGTAATGTATTTGTTTTTGTTATTTATATGTATTAAATTAGTAATATTTGCCAGAATGCTAAATAAAAATATTCTTAATCACTTGGCAGCAAAACATTGTGTTGCCGCCAAAAGAAAACACTGCATAAATATCACAGGAAGTATTTCACCATGGCAACGTTTTTGCTGTGAGAGAACCATTGCCACTGTGGTTAGGGTCATGATTACTGCAAGGAACATCATTCTCAATTCAAAATAACCCCTAAATATAGGTATTATTTAGTAACACTGCCCCTGTAGCAAATTGTCACTCCGTGATGTATTAAAGGAAAATTAAACACCTGTTGCTTTTATGTAAAATATATCAGTGCTTTACAGAGAAGCCAAAAAGAAAATTCTATGCCAAGCTTTCCTTCAAATGCTGCAAATTGTCTAAACCAGATATTGATAAGAATCATTTTGATGAAAAGCTAGTTAACTGAATTTATTTTCTAAACTTGGAAGGGGCCTCATTTGTAGGGGCCTTAAGAGGTTTAATATTTAGGTGACGATTTATGAAAGTGCGAGCGGACATGATATGATGTAGCGTATTATGTCCGCCGCACATCGCTTTCGGCATTAATCATTGCACAAACAGTTCTTGTAAACTTCAAAAAGAAAAAAGAAAAACCAATGGCACCACCTCTAGGTTAAGGACAAGCTCTAGATCTCTTTATATGACGTGCTCCGGAATATGTTACCAGATCAGTAAATATCTAATAATAGAGTCAGCGGTGCTGTGTACTGTATTCAAACTTGGAAAAGTGGTCGTGGTTAGAAAGATAACCACTTCAAAGAGTATACTTGTAGCCCTCAAGAGCTAGATAAGTATAATAAATTATACTAAAAAGTTCAATATGGCATATGAATGTGTTCAGCTATAGCACCAGTCTCTAAATATACAAAAACCTAACTAAAATTAAAACTTAACTTTTATTGGTCAAACAGTGCTAAAATTTGTGGAAAACAACAAAAGGTTAAAAACACAAACTGTAATTGGAGCAATGGTTTTGATTAGAAAGAATGACAGGCTAGTTGGACCAATACAAGGGTCACTATATGAGAATCACCTTTATTGAGGCTGAGGATAAGATGATAATATCAATGTAATTCTCTAAGGGTTATATATACTTGACGTCAGTACTGATGAATTATAAGTGTATAGGTAAACCGTAATAACAGATGAATAAGTGAAAATGTGCGCTACAGATAATCAGGGATAACAATGCCCTTTAAAGTGTAACCAAGCGTTAAGTAGTATACAAAGGTTATTAGCTCAAACCTAATGTTAGTAACAATGTGACTAAAATGGAGTTTATCTGGTTAATATTGTATCATAAATACATTATAGTTAGGGAGATTAGAATTGTGTGCAACATCAAAATTAATGTATTTTGTAATGGGTTCTAGTACCTTAATTTTAGTATTATATATAAACACTATAATTGTGTTTATTATTTTAAGGTATATGTCAACCCAAGTCTCTCACTCCCAATATTTACATGCACAGCATTATTAATACAATAGTGTTGTTATATTTGAATAGGTTAGGCTAATGTTTGTTATAATTAATAGTATCATACAACTCTGGATAAGCACGCACTATTACTATATATCGTGGTCTGTCTATTATACTGTATTTCTGTAATGGTAGTCAAATCCTCTAATGCTACATATCATCGTATTTTTTAATACACTGTAGTAGTTTATTATGTGCTTATGTAGACAGGGGTTCAATTGTGTATCGTAGCTTATTAGTTATGGATACAAAGTTGCGTTTTTTTGTTTTTTTTAATTTTTTATTGAGGTTAATATACGATACAACTATGAGGGAAGCACAGAGTTTGTAAGTACACAATTAGTAACAAATAAAGCAACATCCCAGGAACAAAGACATTAATATCTAGAGATTACAGTATGTTTTGCGAATAAAAATACACCAATTACGCAGACCATGGTAAAGCCTAAATAATGACTACCTGTATGCAAAGGCCAGGAAATCAGGCATTCTAAATAATAATAAGAAACAGTAATGGGGATAATGTTGATAAAAGGACTATACAGACTCAATTGTAACCTCTTTTTTCTGATGGGGGGTATTAGGGAAGGAAAGCAGTGGGCAGGAGCCACTCAGATAAGGGAGAAGAGGGGAAGAGAAGATAAAATGTCTAGTTGTGCTAGTGAGTTAACTATAACATGGAGGGGGAGCTAAGTATAGTCATATATAAGGAGCAGTATATGCCAAGGATAAGTATATATAAGTATTCATAGTTAGGTCAGGTAACAGATATGATAATAGGTCAGTTATAGACATAGTGCTAAAGGAGAGCTAACAGTGACTGAGGACCTAACTAATAACATATTAAAATGTGAGATATGAGGTGCCTATAAACTAGGAGTGGGTAGGGTAAAGGCCCCAGTCCTCGCGTCTAGATAGGGAACCATTAGCCAAAGTTACAATAGCTATCTACATTAAAGTAATAAAGCTCCCAGTTGCTCTGATGTGGTGCTTAGGATATCAATCCAATAAATATAAAAGAGGGAAACATAATCCTGGATATCTAGCAGCAGTATCTATTATGATTTGTTAGCACCTTCTATCTACAATATAACACATTCCTTTACTATATGTTAGACTGAAAATTCAACAATACATTTTTTTAAATTTTATACAGCAGCTTTGGATATGAAACTATAAATAGAGTTATTCTAGAGCCACTCAAACTGAATTGAGCCATTAACTGAGGAGGTTAAGGAGTTATCTCAGGAGCCAAGAGCGCCAGCATAAATAATGAACAGGGCTTCAAGCTCAGGAGTAAGGAACATATATACATATAAGGATGCACATCAACAGGCAGGGCTCAAAAACATAAACAAGTATAATAGAGGGAATTGATATTTATGGGGGTAATGTCCAGCGCTTCATATAGGAGAGTAAGTCCTTATAATTAACCCACCCCACACCGAGAGTTGGCCTGGATCGGGACAATTAGTTCTGGGAAATTTGGCAGCCCCACTTGGAGGCCAAGTAGCCGACAATCCTTCAAAGATCAGTACTTGGTTTGTTGGTAGTTGTACGCTACCTTTGAAGACATCCGCCATACACCTCTGTCCACTGAAACACCACCCGCCACTGCGCCGTTTAATTGTAAAGAGGAACTGCGTCCCTGAGGCCTTATCGCCCCCCCGGAGGCTGGCCGCACCATCCAGAGAGATGACCAAGGAGAGTCCGGTGGCATTCTGTGGCTGATAGAGAAGAGGGCAGGAGGCGGCTCCAGGCGGACAGTCAGTTTCCATGTTGCTCAGGACTCGGACGATTACAGGATTCTCTAGACTGCCGCCACTCTGGAAGTCACTGTGCACTGTGGTGAGGGAATAAGCACCGGGTCCAGTCAGCAGCAGTTCATGTTCTTGTGAGTAGGAGGCTTCCTGCGGAGTTACTAGTTCCTCTAGTTTCAGACCAGGCTGTGGCTTGCAAGTAATGTTTAGTGAGCGGTTTTGCCCATCTAGATTAGATATCTCCTGCTGCGTTGTGGATCCCATTGCTTCTGTCACTCCTGCTAACTTGATATCCTTCTCACTCCTAGCAGAATGTAGGGTATGGTGTAAGTCCATAAAGTTGTGGTGCAGCTGTAGCTCCAACCCCTCCAGCATCAGCTGAATCTGCGCTTTATAGTCCTCCTCCATGTCTAAGAATAAGGTGTCAATAGTCACTAGCATGAGATTATTATTCCCGGCTGTTAACAAACCGGGGGGGGGGGGGGTAGCTAAATGTAAAGAAAATGTAAGGCCGCAGCCGTCGATCTTTGAAGCCTCAGAGTATGTTGCTGCCGATGGTTACAGGGTAATCCGTAGTATCAAACAACTCTCTGACTTTCCCTCTACTAAGTTCATTATTTATGTGTGAAAATAGTTGGATAGGGTAGAGATAACAGCTAAAATGTAGAGTTTATAGTGGGAGCTTCACCATCTTGCGACTTCTCCCGGCTGCGGCTAGGACACGCCCAAAGTTGCGGTTTTTAATTTGTGCAGACATATGTGTTACATATCATCATATTTTTTTAATACACTGTAGTAGTTTATTATGTGCTTATGTAGACAGGGGTTCAATTGTGTATCGTAGCTTATTTGTTATGGATACAAAGTTGCGGTTTTTAAATTGTGCAGACAAAAGTTGGGTTATGTGCCGTGGCTTGTTTATTCTCCACGGATTAAGATTAACAGTTCAACTTTCACACACAATCAGATGCCAATATTTGGCCAATATTTAACGCTGATTGTTAGGTAATGTTTAACAAACAGTATTTATAAGTATATTCAATTCTACAATATAAATGCTCAATGCTGAGCTAAATAATACTTATGATTAATTATTTGATTTAATCTATCGTAGCAAGCATCGATTCTGGTGATTTGACAAACAGCGTTTAGATTCAGGCACACTAATTGTTAATGTAGCCTTTCATTTTAGTACAGTATGAAGTGTTAAATGTGTTCACAACATAAAGAGTTTTGTTATTTGGCTTGTTGAAATACAACAGGTTAATTGAGATTCCCAATCTTTTTTATACTCATAGTAGTTAGAGTTCTCTGACAGTTCGTAACAGCAATTGAATAGTGTTAGTACACTTTTAAATCTCAGTACTATGATCTTGTAATGTGTCGCTAGTAAATTATTTACCGACATGAGAATAGATTGGTTTAGGTACCCTTATATTAATCAAGCCTCAGGTGATCCCCTTTCTATAAGGGCATAGTATAGACCTGCCACAGGATTAAACTATAGGGTAATAACCGATGTCTGTATAACAATGATTTGGCGCTTTCCTTTTCAAATTGACTAACCGATGGGGCAATGTAGCTCCCAAGCGGTGGCTGAATACTAGAAAGCAGCCGATTCAGTTATGATTCAGAGCCTGCCGGTTATACCATGAATAAAACCCCTTAAAGAAAGTCCAATTAAATAAAAATTCTTGTATATAGCCTGATTCAGTAAATAGTTATCAAATGGCACCAATTAAAGTTAGCAGCTAAAATACAGGAGCTCGCAACGGCTCCTCACCATTTCCCTAAGTCCCTAAGTCTTGTAAACTGCTTGTGCAATGCCGCCCCCTGCAGATTTGGGGGCAATCGGCCGCTAGCAGGGGGTGTCAATCAGCCGATCGTATTGGATCTGGCTGATTGATGTCCGCAGACACAGAACAGGTGGACAAGTTATGGAGCAAGGGTCTTTAGACCGCTGCTTCATAACTGCTTTTTCCGTCAAGCCTGATAATTCGGCCCCTAAAACTCAAGTCTCACCTCTATTAAAATTATCACTGCTAATTACCCCCAGTCATTGTTGTAGAGTCCTGAGTGTCTGCTCATAGTTAAAGTGGCAGCTTTTGCATCAGGAAAAAGTTTCTTGTTGAACACATTTCTAAAATGGTGGATCATTGGCACGAAATGGCTAAATGGGTGCTTAAGCTTGGAGACAGAGGGCAACATTTTTCTGGGGGGTGACATTTATTAATAAGTAGGATTACAATGGTTATACTCTGTCTGAATCACAAAATAAATTAAAATGGGTTTCATATCCCATTAACATTATAATTCTGCTTGTGTTGCATGAAATAAAGGTTATCAGCCAACCCAAAACAGGACCTGTAAACCCATCTACTGAATTGGAGACTGGGTGTGTGCTAGGAAAGAGTCTGTTACTTAAGTACCTAACTTGTCAACCTTTAATTCATAGTATTTATAAATAACACAATATTATCCCAGCATCTTACATGTTGGGGTTAACTGCCTGTGACTATGGGGACAGCACAGCTTCCTGTGAGTGCCAGTGAGCACCCAGGGCTGAGCATGTTGCAGGGTCATTGGATGTGTACCCGGTCCGGTATGAGAGTGCAGTCCCCTTCCGTGTTTTGTATATGTCTAGGGTGATTACATAAGCCTGTGCACCCTTCCCTTGTTCCCAGTATGTTTGGATTTGAGAGCTTGCATTGTGTGGCTGTTTTAGGGTCCCAGGTATTGGAAAGGACCTTGACGAGGTACCTGGGCTTGTCCCATTTGGCCAGATGCAGTAACAAACCTTTCCATTGTTGCTTTTAAATCTTAGCTGAGAGCTTGTAATTGAGTGCTGGACTGTCTCTGTTTGTTGTATTAATTTGTTTTGTTATTTTCCCTATGGTTCTTGCACCCAGACCTGTCTGGGGTTAACTGCCTGTGACTATGGGGACAGCACAGCTTCCTGTGAGTCTCAGTGAGCACCCAGGGCTGAGCATGTTGCAGGGTCATAGGATGTGTACCCGGTCCGGTATGAGAGTGCAGTCCCCTTCCGTGTTTTGTATATGTCTAGGGTGATTACATAAGCCTGTGCACCCTTCCCTTGTTCCCAGTTTGTTTGGATTTGAGAGCTTGCATTGTGTGGCTGTTTTAGGGTCCCAGGCATTGGAAAGGACCTTGACGAGGTACCTGGGCTTGTCCCATTTGGCCAGATGCAGTAACAAACCTTTCCATTGTTGCTTTTAAATCTTAGCTGAGAGCTTGTAAGTGAGTGCTGGACTTTCTCTGTGTGTTATATATATATATATATATATATATATATATATATATATATATATATATATATATATATATATATATATTTATGAATAAATAGAAACTTTTCTGTAATTTGTGCAGATCACTGGAAAGTGAAATTTTCATATTTTCACGTCGGGCTAGCACACATGAGAATACGTGATCATGTTTGCACGAGAGTAAGGTGTTTTTTTCTCTCCATAGACTTCTATGGTGTAATACGTGAAAGCGAGCTCAATATTCCAAGTTTAGCTTTTTGCATTCGTCAGGTTAAGGTACGAGCAAAAAAAGTTTACTTTCAACTCATAATACGAGCGCAACCAAATGAGCACAAAAAGCTTACTTCTAGCGCAATTAACACTCAAGCAGGAGTGTTAGTTAGCACTCCACTTATAATCTGGCCCTAAGTAAGCTAGGGAAAATAAATTACCAAAATACACAGATAGGTGAAACACAGACCTGAAAAAAAAACATGGGATAAAAAAAATGGTAAAAACTTTTTATTAGGACCCATAAATCATCATCAACATCCTCCCAATTTCTAGAACTTAAATATAAATTACACACCAAATAGATTTAAACATATTGATCAGAAGGCACAAAGGACCTGTTGAAAAAACTGTGGGCAAGAGGCACTATGATTCGTGAATGGTGGAGCTGCCCATCCTTTAAAAGGATGTGGAAGGAGGCAGAGACTTTAGGAAAATATCTTTGGAAATCAGTTTAGTCTCCTTCCATCTATTGTACGACTAAATATGAAACCTAAAAGTTCTTGTAAATTAAGACTTGCTTTATTTCAAATAGCTTCCAATAGCACTAAATCCCTCATTACACAAAACTGGAAGAATTCATTACCCATCTCTAGGCAAATGTGGATTGGTAGATAGAAGGATTTATGGGTTTAGAGGGATACAGATTTTTTTAAGACAACAATCAGATCTTTTTTACTCAATACAAATTTTCTGGGACCAATATAGAAACCAACTGATACAATAAGCCTTCTGGTTCATTCACACACTAAACTTATGTATAACCAAATGGATGGGGGGGGGGGGTGTCTGCAGGGAGCGAACCATTCCTTCTCCCCTACACTTGCTATTTTTTTACACTCCCCAAGGAATCCTCTGTCTTCATCCCTCTTAGCTTCATTGTTTATATACACTCACCGGCCACTTTATTAGGTACACCTGTTCAATTGCTTGGTAACACAAATTGCTAATCAGCCAATCATATGGCAGCAATTCAATGCATTTGGGGATCTAGACGTGGTGAAGACAAATTGCTGAAGTTCAAACTGAGCATTAGAATGGGGAAGAAAGGGGATTTTAGTGACTTTGAACATTAGATGTTTGTTGGTGCCAGACGGGTTGGTTTTAGTATTTCAAAAACAGCTGATCTACAATGATTTTCACACACAACCATCTCTAGGGTTTACAGAAAATGGTCTGAAAAATAGAAAATATCCAGTGAGCGACAGTTGTGGGGACTGGTTTGAGATGATAGAAAGGCAAAAGTAACTCAAATAACCACTTGTTACAACCAACACACAACACATCTAACCTGGAAGCAGATGGGCTACAGCAGCAGAAGACCACACCGGGTGCCATTCCTGTCAGCTAAGAAAATGAGGACACAATTCGCACAGGCTCACCAAAATTGCACAATAGAAGTTTGGAAAAACGTTGCCTGGTCTGATGAGTCTCGATTTCAGCTGCGACATTCAGATGATAGGTTCAGAATTTGGCCTAAACAACATGAAAGCATGGATCTATCCTGCTTTGTATCAATGGATCAGGCTGGTGGTGGTGGTGTAATGGTGTGGGGGATATTTTCTTGGCACACTTAGGGCCCCTTAGTACCAATTGAGCATTGTTTAAATGCCACGGCCTACCTGAGTATTGTTGCTGACCATGTCCATACCTTTATGACTACAGTCTACACATCTTATTATGGCTACTTCCAGCAGGATAATGCACCATGTCACAAAGTTAAATCATCTCAAACTGGTTTCTTGAACACAGGGTTGGCTCCAAGGGGGGGCATTGGGGGGCAATGCCCACCCAAATGGAATGTTGTTCCCCCTCAAAAAATAAAAAATAATAAATAAAATAATGAATTGTTATGTAATGCTGCATAGCTAAATCTAATCTACAAAATTGCCAGTACCTGAAAACCTAGTATCCTCACTGCTATAGCAAACAAAGGGGTTAATTGCATGGGGGGGTTTGGGGTGCATGACTGTTTAGGGGACATGATTGAGATTTGAGAATGAATTTAAGGGTTTTGGATCATGGTGATTAAGGGGTGAATTATTTTTAAGGACATATTGCACTGGGGGTCTCAAGTTTAATGGCTCTATTTTAGTGCACTGCATAGGATTTAGACTTCATTCTTTTACCTAGGGATTTAGCACATATTCTCCAAATGTTAATAGTGGGGGTTAAGCCAGCCAAAATCTACACTTTCCTGCAGAATATGTAGGTCTTCTCTTATTTTGACTCTCATACATGCTTTGTAAATGCGTGCCCCCTCGTGAAAAAAAATGCCCCCCCTTTTCATTTGTTCTGGAGCCGACCCTGCTTGAACATGACAATGAGTTCACTGTACTCCCATAGCCTCCGCAGTCACTAGATCTCAAGCCAATAGAGCACCTTTGGGATGTGGGGGAACGGGAGATTCACATCATGGATGTGCAGCCAACAAATCTGCTATCATGTCAATATGGACCAAAATCTCTGAGGAATGTTTCCAACACCTTGTTGAATCTATGCCATGAATAATTAAGTTAGTTCTGAAGGCAAAAGGAGGACCAACCTGGTACGTGTGGGATATTTCTAAGGACACTAGTATTGAAGAAATTGTTCAGAGGGAATCAAAGTTTTATCTGAACGTATTCTGTAATATCTGTATGTAATTGAATATTTACTATTTCTGTATCAAGAGATAACACTTTTTTTTCAATATTACTTTTTTTTTGTGACATTAATCTTTGAAAAATATAATACAATTAATAAATAAAAAATCAAACAAACAAAAAAGATGCTAAGGGTACAAAGAAACATTGTTAACAGAAATAAATTAGAATGTCGTTTAAAACTGCATGCTCTATATGAATCATGAAAGAAAAATTGTGGGTTTGATATCTCTTTAAGAAGACGGTACTATATAAACATGTTACAGTTTTCTTTCAACAGGCAGATAAGTCGTGAAACCATTTTAATTGTATTATAATAAAACATGCTTTTTTCCACTTCCCTGTGCACAGACTGGAACATTGAAAAAAGAATGTTATTACCCAGTATTATTCACTTTTTTCATACTTTTGTTTTGAAGAGGAAAATATGTTTCTCAAACACTGCTCCCTGCTAGAAAGGTGAGATTGGATTTGCAAGAAGATGGAAGATTATTATGTATTTTTCTGTTAAAGAATTGCTTGGCGTTTTTTCTCATAAATATAAATATTCTTGGTTAGAGAGATGCAGGTTTGAAGAGAAAATTGTTCAGATTTGCAGGGAGGTAGAAAAGATAAAATGAAACCTATAAAATGATCAGAACAGAGTACAGGATGTCTGAGAATTACAATTAACTCCAGCACTGAAAAGATAAATTGTTTGTTTTTTTTTTGTTGTAACTGCAAGCTCTACATGATGAATACAAATTAAAAGAACAATCAAAATCCATTATTTTTCCAAGACTATGAGGAGTACTGTTTGTAGGGGTTTGTTACCCTGCAAATAAAATATGTAATTTTATTATAGAACAAAAGGTAATAAAGTAAAATGGATTTCTGGGATTTCATTGAAGGTATTTATTACATAGAATGTTTTATAATATGTCCAGATAGATAGATAATGTATAGATAGACAGACAAACAGAAAGAGAGAAAGATAGATAGGCATACAGACTAATGATAGACAGACATATATATACAGTAGATAGATGATATATGACAGAGATAGATAGATAGATAGATAGATAGATAGATAGATAGATAGATAGATAGATAGATGATAGATAGATAGATAGATAGATAGATAGATAGATAGATAGATAGAGAGAACTTTTTGTGGTATCATTTTTTGAAGGAGCAGCAATCCACTACTGGGAGCTAGCTAAACACATAGGTAAGCCAATAACAAGAGGTGTATATGTGCAGCCACCAATCAGCAGCTAGCTCCCAGCTCTTGATTCCACCTAGCTATGTTTTTTAACAAAGGATACCAAGAGAACTAAGATACTTAGATAACAGAAGACAAATGGAAAGTTGTTTAAAATTGTATGCTCTGTCTGAATCATGAAAGAACAATATTGGGTTTCAAGTCCCTTTAAATTATTTAATGGACTAGTATTAAAGACTATAAAAAATGTTACTAAGATCCCCCTTCTACAAACATAACCCTCCAATTTGACCCCTCCCCACCAGTAAACCTGTTATTTAAACATAAAACATCTGTAAAAAGACTGAGCTAGCTCAGCTATGAATGTTAGTCCATTCCTTGACAATCCTGATACATTAAAAGTATATGCCACTATAGATGTTTTAGAAAGTCTATAAAATGAGGGCACTTGGAGATTATCCATAAAGCTGCATGAGACATAAAAAGAGGAGTCTGAGCACTGAAGAGCTTGATAGGTTAAGGACAGGTAAGGAAGGAGACATCATTACAATATACATTTTTGTTAGCAAGGACATTTTAGTGCAGAAGGTTGGTTAGGAAGGCATTGCACTATTTGAGCCAATCAGCTTAAGTGTCTTAAGTGTGATGGCTCATAACTCACTATTGACAATACAAGTCCTGTAAAAATGTTTTACAAATATCACTATCAGTAGATACATAGTATGTGATATACAAATGCACCTTTAACTTTGGTGCTGTGTAAGTAGGTATGATACAGTTTTTATGCTCAATCAAGATTAGCTCTTTGGTGTTTCATGATGAAAATGTATTGCAGCACTGGTGGTATTGTGTGTACAGTTAAGGTTTTGATGCAGTGTTAGTCTATGTCAGTTTTGCCTGTCCATAGTCTAGGGCAGTTGGTAGGCTGCATAAAGATCAGGGTCTTTAGCCCTTGGATAATTCAATGCTTCCTCCCAAAAACGGAACCATAGTTTCCCCTTATTCTCTTCTAGGGTCTACCTCTACCAACCACACAATATGTATTGGTATATATTAGACATGTTCACAGACAAAAAAAAAGGTTGTTTAATATATTTTCATGATGTCATTCAGAATGAGTTTGTTAATGAAAATCCTTTCACCTGCTACTTTCTGTAGGGAGCATCTTGAATGCCGCAGAGTAGATGCTGGACTGCAGCTTAAACTTAAAAGGACATAAAAAACAAATAATGAAGCACTTGATAAAGCACAGATCTAAAAAGCTGACTAGAAATATCACCTGGATATCTCTGGGTAAAAAAAGGTAGATATTATACTCAAAATTACCTCACTAGCCACATCTCCATTGTAAAGGGACATTATGCAGCGAACCACAGTGCTAGTTCTGGGGTTTTAATAGAAACTTGCATCTGGCATGTGCTGACACAGCCACTTTATTTCTCTCCTCAGTTTAAGGAAGTCTACTAAAAATCTTTAAATTTCAGTGAAATCCCATGAGATCACAGTACAGCAAAGTGTGAACTCAACACTGATGAAGCTGTTTGTTTATTTTGTCACCATGCAGATAAGGTTAAAATACATAGAGATGCTCAAGTGATGTTTTCAGTTATGCTGCATCATTTTCAAATAATTTAGCTTATGGTTATTATATCCCTGTAAAGGATTAGTTAGTGATATTGCTACAAAATTAGCAGAAGCAAAAGAAACCCATTTTAAAAATATTTTTTGTATCTTTCTTTTTGCTTCCTTCTCATCCTAGTTACTCTTCATTTAGCTCTATGGTATTCTTCCATCTCTTTCTCTCCTATGTCTTTCTGGTTCTTATTTCTATTTGTCTAATTATTTGTGTAGAATGTCATTGGCAGGCAGGCAGCAAGCTGTCCAAGCATTAAGCAAGACTTTTATCTTAAAGAGACATTCCAGCCAAAATTGGAAGCCACATGAATGCATTTGAGTTTTGAATAGAAGCATTTTTGCAATATACATGTATTAGCAAAAATGCTTCTAGTAAAAGCTATAGCTGTTTCAAAAGTGTATTTAAGTATGCACTGTGCACCAGCATTTAAAGCACAGCACTTACTCAGAGAACCTAGGGTGCTTGTACAATCTGGTAATAACTCAATTTGTTTATTGCTGACATGATACAAGCCCAACTAGCTCCATGAGCAGCTGTAGCATTTAAAATATTGGTGCACAGAGAATATCTAGTTATGCCTCACATGCACGTGCAGAGAAAAATGTTAACATTTAAACAGTTATAACTTTTACTAGAAACATTTTTGCTAATACATGTATATTGCAAACCTATTTCTTTTCAAAGATATAATGCATCTATGTGCATTTAAATTTTGACTGGAATATCCATTTAACTCAAGAACACTACAGGAAAAAAAATCAATAAAAAAGAAAGTTGTTGCATCTTAGTTCATCTTCTATAATGAAATTGTAACAGTTTTCACACTGTACATTGTAAAAACCCTTAAGTGGTTTAACCCTTTAATTGCTAAATTGTTTCTACCCCTGTGCTGAGCTATTTTGGTGTTTTAGGTGCTGCTCTCATTTAAGCCCCACTGTAGGCCATTTTTAGTGAGAAACTCACATAAATTATATATTTCTTTTTTCAGCAGTTGAACTATACCATTATTTTATTTATATATCATGATATGTGAGAATATACAGCAAAAAGTGGTAAAAATGCATATTTTTTTTTTGTTTGTGTGTTTTTTTTTCCAAACTCTGTTGTAAAATGGGCTTATCCACACATAAAAAAGGCCCTTTGGGTGTATGTATATAACTGGGGCCTGCATATTGGGGCTCCCATGAGTTCATACTCAAATAAATGCACAATTATTCAAGCCAGTTGATTGCTGTTACCATATTGATCACCTGGCTGATGAAAACGATATAGGGAATCTGGGTTTTAAATCTAGGGATTTGGGGTTTCTAGGTCTTTTAAATTATGGGTCTTGGGGAGTTTTAGGCTTAAGGAAGATGAGATCATGGGTTTTAAATACTTACCCCCTTCACTCAGATCTCGAGGCCTCTGCAACCACCTGATACTTCAGGGTTTCCAGAGCCTGGTAATGCCCTTGAGTGGTGATGTCACCAGCAACACCGGATTCTCCCATAGATGCCAGACCACTAGACAACTATGAATGTTGGGGTAAGTCTAACAACACTACGGGACGACAACACATGTTTATCATACGCACTGACAGCATTGTGCAGATGATGACCACATGTTGTCACATACAGTAAAGGGGATAAAATATTGCTAAAAGTTCCAAACCTCACTATAGAGAATGAGATTTGCCTTTGATGAATACCTTTTACTGTAAGAAGTTTGTAATTCATGGTTCTAGATACTTTAATAGCAAATTTAATGTAAAGACCTGTGCAACTGATCTTGGTTGCCAATAAACAAGATGAAACAACAAACCGTTAAATGCTGATTACAAATACATGACTGATAGAAATCCCGTTTAAGAAGATGAAATTACTGTGACTTCAAATCACGAAAATGCAAGTATATAATAAAAAAAAAAAACATTTTAAAGAGACAGTAAAAACTTTGAGAGTTTTATATAAAATGTTTAGTTAATCATAATTAAACAACTTTGAAATATAATTTCATTATTTATTTTGCCCTTTTTCATGTAATTTAGCTTTGAAAATAGAGCAATTTCTAACTCTCAGACATTGAAATGCACCTGCTGACTTATCAAAGCTATAACCCTGCTACATAGCTGTCCCTAAGTGGCCTTAACTGATAACAACTGTGAAACAATTCGCTTTATACTAACTTTATGTTTGTGACTAGCTTTGTTGTTTGCAGTCTAAAGCTCAGATTAGCTCTTTCAAGTTAGGCAAATGGTGGGTGGAATTTGGCTATTGAAAACTGTTTTAAAAATGTCTTGTAATTACAAGGTGTTTACTGTCCCTTTAAAAGTGCCAAACACCATTTCTATGTAAATATCTGTCCTGCCCATTACCGAGGGACTAGACAATAGTGCTGAATATAG
The DNA here is from genome assembly GCF_027579735.1 of Bombina bombina. Lineage (NCBI taxonomy): Eukaryota > Metazoa > Chordata > Amphibia > Anura > Bombinatoridae > Bombina > Bombina bombina. Next base: position 989,343,183 of record NC_069499.1, on the reverse strand, counting down.
ATTTAATAAATCTAGACTAGGGGGTAGATTTACCAATGTGCAGGCGGACATGATCCATCCACCGCACATCAATTAATGCCGAAAGCATACACTGTTGGCATTTATCATTGCACAAGCATTTCTAGTGAAATGCTTGTGCAATGATGCCCCCTGCACATTTGCGGCCAATCAGCCGCTAGCAGGGGTTGTCAATCAACCAATCGTATTCAATTGTGCTGATTGCTGTCTGCCGCCTCAGAGGTGGCGGACGAGTTAAGGAGCAGCAGACTAATGAAGGCTGAAGGCTCGGGCAGAATAAGCTGGTTGACAGCCTAATAAATCGTCCCCTAGGGGTCATAAATTGTGGACCTCCAGAGGTTTTGGAAATACATTTCCCATGATGCTCAGTCAGCTAAAATGCATCATGGGAAATGTAGTTCCAAAACATCTGGAGGGCCACAATTGATAACCTGTGATCTAGACCAAATATTAATGTATACATCTAAAATTTTGTGTGTGACCATGTGTATTGCACAAGTGCAGTAGAATTACTTAAAATCGTCTTGAAATACTGGCAATCATGTCAAAAAGCCAGTTTTGCACTTTATCAACATCATTTATGTGTTGAATTCAATGTGTTAATTTTTTGCTGAAATAAAGAGGGATTGTGATCACTTAAACTATTCCTGCCCATGAATCTCCTGGGTGATTTTCTATCTAGTTGGATCTGATACAAATATTTCTCTATTAGGATTTTGATCTCTTACAACTTTAAAAACACAGAATGGGAGCTGAAATTACTGATAAACAGGATCAAAAAGGTTGGAATCAACCGCAATTAATTAACATTTAGAAATCGTGATTTAGCAAAAACAAGCAAAAGATTGAACCCTGTGGGATTTTAACTGCTGTTATATAGGGATGGGTGAATGTTTTGAAACATTCAAAAATTTAAACAAATTTTAACACATTCGTTCGTTCATTCCGAATGTTTGCACAACATTCTTACATTTGTTTTCTGTAATAGCATTTCTAATGCTTTCTTTAAATGTAATATTCTATTAAAATGTTTCTAATAATTCGATTCAAATTATGCAATATTCCAATTTGAAAATTTGAATCTATATGTTTGTAATAGTATTTCTAATGTTCTCTTTAAATGTAATATTCGAATTATGCAATATTCAAAATAGAAACATTGATATTTTTGTATCTATTATATATCAATTTACTAAATTCCCTACCACATGAACTATTGAACTTCTGAATAGTATTTCTTTAATCGGATGTTACATTCGAAAATTCGAATGTGGATCTTCGATTTTATTATGAACATTCGAAAATGAAAGTAACATTCGATTACCTTATTTTAATGGATTTTCATCCTTATTAACATTCGATTAACCAAAACAAATGTCCACAGGACTATTCGTTCTACCAAACGAATTACACTTTCAACACATTTGCCCATCCCTACTGTTATATACTAAAAATACACAAATAAAATCAACTTTACATCCATTTACTCTTACTAAAATAAAACACTTCTGAACTTTTGTCAGTTTAAAATAAATTAACAAGAGATAATTTAGTTTAAACATATTAAATAGGATCATTTGTCAAAAAAAAAAAAAAAGGAAGAAGATAGTTATGGAGTTATGGAAGAATCATCAGTAATTTCCTTTTTCTAATAATTAGAAAATATGCTATTTTGATGGAGCAGTGAAGCATCACTCTAAAATGACAAACCCAATATAAGCAGCTCTCTCTGAGAACTATTGATTTTGTGCTAGAAGTAGATCTCAGCCTACACATGTTTTGGAATCAATAACTCATTTAGGAAGGAAATGTTCCTTACTTGGCATTACATTGGTTACCCGTCCTATGGACACAAAATCACCCAACATTGTAAAAAGAAAATTAAATCCCAACCAGATCTTTAGCCAAGATCGAAGGTAATTACCAAGTAGCTTCTTGAGAGAAACTTTCCTCAAATTCACTTGATGAAAATATTTATAATAATGTTAAAGTGTAAATCATATTTTCAAGAATAATAATTCTAAAAATAATACATTACAAATTATAAATAATGGCTCAATTAAACATAGTAAAATCAGAAAATTTTAAAGTATATCAGGAGTAATACAGATGTAGCCTCTTTTAAAAATAGTATGGTGCAAACTCTAGTCTAGAGAATCACAATAAACCAAGAAAAAAATAATTAAAAAAATTAATAAATAAATAACCATATTTATAATAACAAAAGCATTATTTTCCAAATTAGGTGTTGCTCAAAATCTCTATGGGTTAAAGGGATACTAAACCCAATTTTTTTTCTTTCATGATTTAGATAGAGCATGCAATTTTAAGCAACTTTCTAATTTACTTCCATATATAACATTTTCTTCGTTCTCTTGCTATCTTTATTTAAAAAGCAGGAATGTGATGCATAGGAGCCGGCCCATTTTTGGTTGAGAACCTGGGTTATGCTTGCTTATTGGTGGGTAAATGTAAGCCTCCAATAAGCAAGCGCTAAGATTTACATCCCTGCTTTTAAAATAAAGATAGCAAGAGAACGAAGAAAAATTGATAATAGGAGTAAATTAGAAAGCTGCTTAAAATTTCATGCTCTATCTGAATCATAAAAGAGAAAATTTGGGTTCATTGTCTTTAATAATAATCTTTGTTAGCCATTATAGGCCAATCAGCCATTTTCATCAACATCATTACAATAAGCCTTTTTCATTGCTAATTGGTAGCACATTTTTTCATTATTGCAAAACAGTGTGTTATTATCACTCTGCAGTGATATATTCTACAAGAAACAAAGGAATACAATATTTGAAAAAATGCTACATTTTGGACTATATCCTTTCTTTTTAATACACAGTTATATATTGTTGCATTTTTTTTTTCAAACAACGTTTTTCATTATAGTTTCAGTGAAAAATCTTTCTATACTTAACATGTGCCAGTCTTGTTTTTCATATTACAATCTAAATTCTCAATTCTTAAATAATACTCAAATCAATTGCACATTCAAAAGACAATTTTTTCGCGTTTTAATTTACACATGTAAAAGAACTTGGCAAATCCTAGACACCACTTTTCAATTTATTACCCAGTACCCCAAAACACTTTAGAATGTTTCATTACTTTTGCCTATAGGCAAAGCACACTGAAATTACCTGCTGCCTTACTGGATGTTAAAAACACTTAGAAAAGGTAATAATTAGCTAGCAAAAATAGACAAATGCACACTATATTATAGAAACAGGAACACAAATTTTGGGCCAGATTACGAGTGGCTTTCTAACAGTTGCGTGCAATATTGGTTTCATAGCAGCTGTTTGCAAATGTTGGAAGTAGCGCGCATATTACAAGTTGAAAGTAAATGGTAAAGCGCAACCGCCGAGCTCTGGTTAACTCTTAAGCTCGACGTTGCACAAAATTAATCAAAATTACATTAAAAAGTACAGTTACACTCATAATAACACCATCTAATAAAAATTATAAAAAAGGCTGCAAAGGGTATATATGTATATGTATATGTGTATATGTGTGTGTATATATATATATATATATATATATATATATATATATATAAAATGTCTAAAGATGAATACAGATTATGTGTATTCATGAATTTATATGTTTAAATATGTAGGTATGTGTGAACATACATATTTACACATATAGACACATAAATACACATGTATACACAGATATAGACATGCGTACATATGCACATACATATATTTAGATATACTGTATATAAAGGAGCTCTTTGCCATATACCATATCCCAGTTTAACTCTTTTAAAACTTTTTTTGTTCAATATTAGAATTATATTCTAATTAGTCATGCACTAATGTAAGCGAGGTCCAGCAATTGAGTATTGCGCCCCGTGTTATCATTAGCACCCTCTTGTAATCTGTCCCACTGTTAGCTGTCACTGTATTCGTCTGGTGGGGCTCAATTCAGTGATGAGTGTCAGTGGTTCAGAGACTGGAATCTCAGAAGGGAATAGGGCCTCCTTCTTACCTTTAGACTTGCTACTCTTAGCCATGATGGAAGATAATACAACAGCAAGTAAAAACACAAGTACAGAAAGCGAAGGACTACTTATATAAATTAGCGCAATTCACAGGAATGAAACACAGCACTCTGAGTCTGCATGCACAGTCCACAAGTATAGGACACAACTCTTAGAGGATGTGGCTAACAGGATACTTACGGCTAGATTACGAGTTGTGCATTAGGTTTAAAAAGCAGCATTAAGACTAAAGAGGTCCTAACGCTGCTTTTTAACACCCACTGGTATTACGAGTCTTGCAGGTACAGGTGTACCGCTCACTTTTTTGGCCAGACTTGGAAATACCACAAATCCACTTACGTAAATTGCGTATCCTCTTATTTCAATGGGACTTGCATAGCGCCAGTATTATGAGTCTGCCAAAAAGTGAGCGGTACACCCTCTCCTGTCAAGACTGGTACCACATTTTATAGTCAGTAGTTAAGAGTTTCACACTACAACGCCGTAGCATAAAACTCTTAACTAAAGTACTAAAAAGTACACTAACACCCATAAACTACCTATTAACCCGTAAACCGAGGCCCTCCCACATCGCAAACACTAAAACAACATTTTTAACCCCTAATCTGCCGAATCGGACATCGCCGCCACTATAATAAATATATTAACCCCTAAACTGCCGCACTACCACCTTGCAAACATTAGTTAAATATTATTAACCCCTAATCTGCCGTCCCTAACATCGCCGACACCTACCTACATTTATTAACTCCTAATCTGCCGCCTCCAACGTCGCCGCCACTATATTAAAATTTTTAACCCCTAAATTTAAGTCTAACCCTAACCCTAACACCCCCTAACTTAAATATAATTAAAAGAAATCTAAATAAACATTCCTATCATTAAATAAAAAAAATCCTATTTAAAACTAAATACTTACCTATAAAATAAACCCTAAGCTAGCTACAATATAACTAATAGTTACATTGTAGCTATCTTAGGTTTTATTTTTATTTTACAGGCAAGATTGTATTTATTTTAACTAGGTAGAATAGTTACTAAATAGTTATTAACTATTTAATAACTACCTAGCTCAAATAAATACAAAGTTACCTGTAAAATAAAACCTAACCTAAGTTACAATTACACATAACAATACACTATAATTAAATTAATTCCCTAATTTAAATACAATTAAATACAATTAAATAAAATTATCTAAAGTACAAAAAAAACACTAAATTACAGAAAATATTAAACAAATTACAAGATTTTTAAACTAATTACACCTAATCTAATCCCCCTAACAAAATAAAAAAGCTCCCCCAAAATAAAAAAAGCCCTACGCTACACTAAATTACAAATAGCCCTTAAAAGGGCCTTTTGCTGGGCATTGCTCTAAAGTAATCAGCTCTTTTACCTGAAAAAAAATTACAAATCCCCCCCTCAACATTAAAACCCACCACCCACATAACCAACCCTACTCTAAAACCAACCCAATACTCCCTTAAAAAGCCTAACACTAACCCCTTGAAGATCACCTTACCAGGAGAAGTCTTCATTCAACAGGGCCGAAGTCCTCAACGAAGCCGGGAGAAATCTTCATCCAAGACAGGCGAAGTGGTCCTCCAGAGGGGCAGAAGTCTTCATCCAGACGGCATCTTCTATCTTCATCCATACGGCGCGGAGCGGGTCCAGCTTCAAGACATCCGACGCGGAGTATCCTCTTCATCCGACAGCTAAGACTGAATGAAGGTTCCTTTAAATGACGTCATCCAAGATGGTGTCCCTTCAATTCCGATTGGCTGATAGAATTCTATCAGCCAATAGGAATTAAGGTAGAAAAAATCCTATTGGCTGATGCAATCAGCCAATAGGATTGATCTCACATTCTATTGACTGATTGGAACAGCCAATAGAATGCCAGCTCAATCCTATTGGCTGATTGCATCAGCCAATAGGGTTTTTTCTACCTTAATTCCGATTGGCTGATAGAATTCTATCAGCCAATCGGATTTAAAGGGACGCCATCTTGGATGATGTAATTGAAAGGAACCTTCATTCAGTCTTAGCCATCATCAGAAGAGGATGCTCCGCGTTGGATGTCTTGAAGATGGACCCACTCCGCGCCGGATGGATGAAGATAGAAGATGCCGTCTGGATGAAGACTTCTGCCCATCTGGAGGACCACTTCGCCCGGCTTGGATGAAGACTTCTCCCGGCTTTGTTGAGGACTTTGGCACGGTTGGATGAAGACTTCTCCCGGTAAGGTGATCTTCAAGGGGTTAGTGTTAGGTTTTTTAAAGGGGGTATTGGGTGGGTTTTAGAGTAGGGTTGGTTGTGTGGGTGGTGGGTTTTAATGTTGGGGGGGATTTGTAATTTCTTTTACAGGTAAAAGAGCTGATTACTTTGGGGCAATGCCCCGCAAAAGGCCCTTTTAAGGGCTATTTGTAATTTAGTGTAGCGTAGGGCTTTTTTTTATTTTGGGGGAGCTTTTTTATTTTGTTAGGGGGATTAGATTAGGTGTAATTAGTTTAAAAATCTTGTAATTTGTTTTATTATTTTCTGTAATTTAGTGTTTGTTTGTTTTTGTACTTTAGATAATTTTATTTAATTGTATTTAATTTAGGGAATTCATTTAATTATAGTGTAGTGTTAGGTGTAATTGTAACTTAGGTTAGGTTTTATTTTACAGGTAACTTTGTATTTATGTTAGCTAGGTAGTTATTAAATAGTTAATAACTATTTAGTAACTATTCTACCTAGTTAAAATAAATACAATCTTGCCTGTAAAATAAAAATAAATCCTAAAATAGCTACAATGTAACTATTAGTTATATTGTAGCTAGCTTAGGGTTTATTTATAGGTAAGTATTTAGTTTTAAATAGGAATTATTTAGTTAATGATAGGAATTTGTATTTAGATTTCTTTTAATTATATTTAAGTTAGGGGGTGTTATGGTTAGGGTTAGACTTAGGTTTAGGGGTTAATAAATTTAGTATAGTGGCGGCGACGTTGGGGGCGGCAGATTAGGGGTTAATAATATTTAACTAATGTTTGTGAGACGGGAGTGCAGTGGTTTAGGGGTTAATATGTTTATTATAGTGGCGGTGACGTTGGGGGTGGCAGATTAGGGGTTAATAAGTGTAGGTAGGTGGCGGCGACATTGGGGGCGGCAGAGTAGGGGTTAATAAATATAATGTAGGGTTTGGCGATGTTGGGGGCAGCAGATTATTGGTTCATAAGTATAATGCAGGTGGCGGCGGTGTCCGGAGCGGCAGATTAGGGGTAAATAATTATAATGTAGGTGTCGGCGATGTTGGGGGCGGCAGATTAGGGGTTAATAAGTGTAAGATTATGGGTGTTTAGACTTGGGGTTCATGTTAGGGTGTTAGGTGTAGACATAAAATGTATTTCCCCATATAAATCAATGGGGCTGCATTAAGGAGCTTTACGCTGCTTTTTTCAGGTGTTAGAGTTTTTTTCAGCCGGCTCTCCCCGTTGATTCCTATGGGGAAATTGTGCACAAGTGTAAGCACCGCTGGTATTGGAGTGCGGTAATGAGCAAAATTTTGCTCAATGCTCACTTCTTGTCTGGTTTGTAAAAACTCGTAATACCAGCGCTGTAGGTAAGTGAGCGGTGAGTATAAACTGCTCGTTAGCACCGCACAGCCACTAACACAAAACTCGTAATCTAATTGTTAGTTTGTAATAGCAAGATACAATGGGTGCAGGAAGATAGCCCATAACCAGGCAGTCCACTAATATAAGACACAGAAGTGTGCAGTTGTAGGAGCCTCAGGAAAGAAGGCAGTGACTGGAAACTCAAGAAAAAAGAAGCAAATCCAAATGGGAAGCAAACTGCAGTAGAAAGAATATCCAAACCATGAAACTGAAAAAGGGTCATAAGAAGGTGTAGGAACATGTAAAGTTCTTAAATTCAGGACCAGTAACAAACCAAGATAACAAAAAGTAACCTGAGGACAAGAGAATATGTTACAAAATGTCAAAGAAAAGTGTGAGGGGAGAAGCGAGCTTTTATAGAGGGTTAATTAGGGAACTCAATGACACCTGAACATTACTTGTGCACTGGACAAATAATTTCCTCAGCCCAGGATAACCATTATGCTGCCACAGTTAAAGTTCTCCCATTGATCAGTTGTAGAGTTTCTTTCATGTAATTAGCAAGAGTCCATGAGCTAGTGACGTATGGGATATACATTCCTACCAGGAGGGGCAAAGTTTCCCAAACCTCAAAATGCCTATAAATACACCCCTCACCACACCCACAAATCAGTTTTACAAACTTTGCCTCCTAGGGAGGTGGTGAAGTAAGTTTGTGCTAGATTCTACGTTGATATGCGCTCCGCAGCAAGTTGGAGCCCGGTTTTCCTCTCAGCGTGCAGTGAATGTCAGAGGGATGTGAGGAGAGTATTGCCTATTTGAATGCAGTGATCGACTTCTACGGGGTCTATTTCATAGGTTCTCTGTTATCGGTCGTAGAGATTCATATCTTACCTCCCTTTTCAGATCGACGATATACTCTTATATATACCATTTCCTCTATTCCTCTACTGATTCTCGTTTCAGTACTGGTTTGGCTTTCTACTACATGTAGATGAGTGTCCTGGGGTAAGTAAGTCTTATTTTCTGTGACACTCTAAGCTATGGTTGGGCACTTTTATATAAGTTCTAAATATATGTATTCAAACATTTATTTGCCTTGACTCAGGATGTTCAACGTTCCTTATTTCAGACAGTCAGTTTCATATTTGGGATTATGTATATGAATAAATCATTTTTTTCTTACCTTAAAAATTTGACTTTTCTCTGTGGGCTGTTAGGCTCGCGGGGGCTGAAAATGCTTCATTTTATTGCGTCATTCTTGGCGCGGACTTTTTTGGCGCAATTTTTTTTTTCTGTTTCCGGCGTCATACGTGTCGCCGGAAGTTGCGTCATTTTTGACGTTCTTTTGCGCCAAAAGTGTCGGCGTTCCGGATGTGGCGTCATTTTTGGCGCCAAAAGCATTTAGGCGCCAAATAATGTGGGCGTCTTTTTTGGCGCTAAAAATATGGGCGTCACTATTGTCTCCACATTATTTAAATCTCATTATTTATTGCTTCTGGTTGCTAGAAGCTTATTCACTGGCATTTTTTCCCATTCCTGAAACTGTCATTTAAGGAATTTGATCAATTTTGCTTTATATGTTGTTTTTTCTATTACATATTGCAAGATGTCCCACGTTGAAGCTGAGTCAGAAGATACTTCTGGAAAATCGCTGCCTGGTGCTGGAGCTACCAAAGCTAAGTGTATCTGCTGTAAACTTTTGGTATCTGTTCCTCCAGCTGTTGTTTGTACTGTTTGTCATGACAAACTTGCTAATGCAGATAATATTTCCTTTAGTACTGTTACATTACCTGTTGCTGTTCCGTCAACATCTAATATTCAGAGTGTTCCTGATAACATAAGAGATTTTGTTTCTAAATCCATTAAGAAGGCTATGTCTGTTATTCCTCCTTCTAGTAAACGTAAAAAGTCTTTTAAAACTTCTCATTTTTCAGATGAATTTTTAAATGAACATCATCATTCTGATACTGATATTGGTTCTTCTGATTCAGAGGATTCTGTCTCAGAGGTTGATGCTGATAAATCTTCATATTTATTTAAAATGGAATTTATTCGTTCTTTACTTAAAGAAGTCCTAATTGCATTAGAAATTGAGGATTCTAGTCCTCTTGATACTAAATCTAAACGTTTAGATAAGGTTTTTAAATCTCCTGTAGTTATTCCAGAAGTGTTTCCTGTCCCTGGTGCTATTTCTGAAGTAATTTCCAGGGAATGGAATAATTTGGGTAATTCTTTTACTCCTTCTAAACGTTTTAAGCAATTATATCCTGTGCCATCTGACTGATTAGAATTTTGGGACAAAATCCCTAAGGTTGATGGGGCCGTCTCTACTCTTGCTAAGCGTACTACTATTCCTACGGCAGATGGTACTTCCTTTAAGGATCCTTTAGATAGGAAAATTGAATCCTTTCTAAGAAAAGCTTACTTGTGTTCAGGTAATGTTCTTAGACCTGCTATATCTTTAGCGGATGTTGCTGCAGCTTCAACTTTTTGGTTAGAAGCTTTAGCGCAACAAGTAACAGATCATAATTCTCATAGCATTATTATTCTTCTACAACATGCTAATAATTTTATTTGTGATGCCATCTTTGATATCATTAGAGTTGATGTCAGGTATATGTCTCTAGCTATTTTAGCTAGAAGAGCTTTATGGCTTAAAACTTGGAATGCTGATATGTCTTCTAAGTCTACTCTGCTTTCCCTTTCTTTCCAGGGTAATAAATTATTTGGTTCTCAGTTGGATTCTATTATCTCAACTGTTACTGGAGGGAAAGGAACTTGATAAAAAATCTAAAGGTAAATTTAGGTCTAATAATCATTTTCGTTCCTTTCGTCACAACAAGGAACAAAAGCCTGATCCTTCATCCTCAGGAGCGGTATCAGTTTGGAAACCATCTCCAGTCTGGAATAAATCCAAGCCTTTTAGAAAACCAAAGCCGGCTCCCAAGTCCACATGAAGGTGCGGCCCTCATTCCAGCTCAGCTGGTAGGGGGCAGATTACGTTTTTTCAAAGAAATTTGGTTCAATTCCGTTCACAATCTCTGGATTCAGAACATTGTTTCAGAAGGGTACAGAATTGGCTTCAAGATAAGGCCTCCTGCAAAGAGATTTTTTCTTTCCCGTGTCCCAGTAAACCTAGAGAAGGCTCAAGCATTTCTGAAATGTGTTTCAGATCTAGAGTTGGCTGGAGTAATTATGCCAGTTCCAGTTCTGGAACAGGGGCTGGGGTTTTATTCAAATCTCTTCATTGTACCAAAGAAGGAGAATTCCTTCAGACCAGTTCTGGATCTAAAAATATTGAATCGTTATGTAAGGATACCAACATTCAAGATGGTAACTATATAGACTATCCTGCCTTTTGTTCAGCAAGAGCATTATATGTCCACAATAGATTTACAGGATGCATATCTGCATATTCCGATTCATCCAGATCACTTTCAGTTTCTGAGATTCTCTTTCCTAGACAAGCATTACCAGTTTGTGGCTCTACCGTTTGGCCTAGCTACAGCTCCAAGAATTTTTACAAAGGTTCTCGGTGCCCTTCTGTCTGTAATCAGAGAACAGGGTATTGTGGTATTTCCTTATTTGGACGATATCTTGGTACTTGCTCAGTTTTCACATTTAGCAGAATCTCATACGAATCGACTTGTGTTGTTTCTTCAAGATCATGGTTGGAGGATCAATTTACCAAAAAGTTCATTGATTCCTCAGACAAGGGTAACCTTTTTAGGTTTCCAGATAGATTCAGTGTCCATGACTCTGTCACTAACGGACAAGAGACGTCTAAAATTGATATCAGCATGTCGAAACCTTCAGTCACAATCATTCCCTTCGGTAGCTTTATGCATGGAAATTCTAGGTCTTATGACTGCAGCATCGGACGCGATCCCCTTTGCTCGTTTTCACATGCGACCTCTTCAGCTCTGTATGCTGAACCAGTGGTGCAGGGATTACACAAAGATATCTCAATAAATATCTTTAACACCGATTGTACGACACTCTCTGATGTGGTGGACAGATCACCATCATTTAGTTCAGAGGGCTTCTTTTGTTCTTCCGACCTGGACTGTAATTTCAACAGATGCAAGACAGGTTGGGGAGCTGTTTGGGGGTCTCTGACAGCACAAGGGGTTTGGGAATCGCAGGTGGTGAGATTACCGATCAATATTTTGGAACTCCGTGCAATTTTCAGAGCTCTTCAGTCATGGCCTCTTCTGAAGAGAGAATCGTTCATTTGTTTTCAGACAGACAATGTCACAACTGTGGCATACATCAATCATCAAGGAGGGACTCACAGTCCTCTGGCTATGAAGGAAGTATCTCGAATTCTGGTATGGGCGGAATCCAGCTCCTGTCTAGTTTCTGCGGTTCATATCCCAGGTATAGACAATTGGGAAGCGGATTATCTCAGCCGCCAAACGTTACATCCGGGCGAATGGTCTCTTTACCCAGAGGTATTTCTTCAGATTGTTCAAATGTGGGGACTTCCAGAAATAGATCTGATGGCCTCTCATCTAAACAAGAAACTTCCCAGGTATCTGTCCAGATCCAGGGATCCTCAAGCGGAAGCAGTGGATGCATTGTCACTTCCTTGGAAGTATCATCCTGCCTATATCTTTCCGCCTTCTTCTTCCAAGAGTAATCTCCAAGATTCTGAAGGAATGCTCGTTTGTTCTGCTGGTAGCTCCAGCATGGCCTCACAGGTTTTGGTATGCGGATCTTGTCCGGATGGCCTCTTGCCAACCGTGGACTCTTCCGTTAAGACCAGACCTTTTGTCGCAAGGTCCTTTTTTCCATCAGGATCTCAAATCCTTAAATTTAAAGGTATGGAGATTGAACGCTTGATTCTTAGTCAAAGAGGTTTCTCTGACTCTGTGATTAATACTATGTTACAGGCTCGTAAATCTGTATCTAGGGAGATATATTATAGAGTCTGGAAGACTTATATTTCTTGGTGTCTTTCTCATCATTTTTCCTGGCATTCTTTTAGAATTCCGAGAATTTTACAGTGTCTTCAGGATGGTTTGGATAAAGGTTTGTCTGCAAGTTCCTTGAAAGGACAAATCTCTGCTCTTTCTGTTCTTTTTCACAGAAAGATTGCTAATCTTCCTGATATTCATTGTTTTGTACAAGCTTTGGTTCGTATAAAACCTGTCATTAAGTAAATTTCTCCTCCTTGGAGTTTGAATTTGGTTCTGGGGGCTCTTCAAGCTCCTCCGTATGAACCTATGCATTCATTGGACATCAAATTACTTTCTTGGAAAGTTTTATTCCTTTTGGCCATCTCTTCTGCCAGACGAGTTTCTGAATTATCTGCTCTTTCTTGTGAGTCTCCTTTTCTGATTTTTCATCAGGATAAGGCGGTGTTGCGAACTTCTTTTAAATTTTTACCTAAGGTTGTGAATTCTAACAACATTAGTAGAGAAATTGTGGTTCCTTCATTGTGTCCTAATCCTAAGAATTCTAAGGAGAGATCATTGCATTCTTTGGATGTAGTTAGAGCTTTGAAATATTATGTTGAAGCTACTAAGAATTTCCGAAAGACTTCTAGTCTATTTGTTATCTTTTCCGGTTCTAGGTCAGAAGGCCTCTGCCATTTCTTTGGCATCTTGGTTGAAATCTTTAATTCATCATGCTTATGTCGAGTCGGGTAAAACTCCGCCTCAAAGGATTACAGCTCATTCTACTAGGTCAGTTTCTACTTCCTGGGCGTTTAGGAATGATGCTTCGGTTGATCAGATTTGCAAAGCAGCAACTTGGTCTTCTTTGCATACTTTTACTAAATTCTACCATTTTGATGTGTTTTCTTCTTCTGAAGCTGTTTTTGGTAGAGAAGTACTTCAGGCAGCTGTTTCAGTTTGAATCTTCTGCTTATTATTTCAGTTTTTTTCATTTAATCTTTATTTTGGGTGTGGATTATTTTTCAGCGGAATTGGCTGTCTTTATTTTATCCCTCCCTCTCTAGTGACTCTTGCATGGAAAGATCCACATCTTGGGTAGTCATTATCCCATACGTCACTAGCTCATGGACTCTTGCTAATTACATGAAAGAAAACATTATTTATGTAAGAACTTACCTGATAAATTCATTTCTTTCATATTAGCAAGAGTCCATGAGGCCCACCCTTTTTTTGTGGTGGTTATGATTTTTTTTGTATAAAGCACAATTATTCCAATTCCTTATTTTTTATGCTTTCACACTTTTTTCTTATCACCCCACTTCTTGGCTATTCGTTAAACTGATTTGTGGGTGTGGTGAGGGGTGTATTTATAGGCATTTTGAGGTTTGGGAAACTTTGCCCCTCCTGGTAGGAATGTATATCCCATACGTCACTAGCTCATGGACTCTTGCTAATATGAAAGAAATGGATTTATCAGGTAAGTTCTTACATAAATTATGTTTTTTATATCTCTTCAAAACAACATAATTGTGGCTTTATTTAAGAAGCTGTGGAAGCAGCTTTCGAGCGTTTTCGGCAGCAATCTATAAGCCAACTCACACCCAATACACCCAGCCAGCATTGTCTGCACTATTGGTTAGTGCTCCAGACTTGTGATTGTTTGTCCACGGTGTGAGAGCAAGTGCGTCCTGGAGTGGGAGATGTTTATCAGAGTTACTGGGCCATTCGAGCACCTTCTTGTTTTTTATATTATAATAACACAGTAGATAAGGTTGAAAACAGAGTACAAAGAGTATAAACTTTACAGATACTCTTTTTATAATAAAAAAAGCCAAGTGAACTGACAGTAACACCTTTAAAACCCCTATCTATATGACACAAGTAATCAAGCTTATTTTTTTCTTTTCAAAATGTAACATTTTTATTGGTGTTAAATCCCATTTGCCATTTACCAGTCCATTATTTAATTTCTTTTGGAAATCTTCTGGCATCTGTTCTGTCTTTGAACTATACATATGTAGTTGTCACTTTCAAAGCATCACTGTGAGATGGACATGTAACTAAATGGTTAAATGTTGCTGTTTTCATGGGAGCAGGAGGAAGAAGCCTACTATTTACAACTATTAATCAATGCTTTATGCAAATGATTTAGTATTGTATTGTATTTTGTGTGTTTCTTATCAAACATTAGCAGAAATGCTATGAAAAAAAGAAAGAAAAGAAGGTACGTCATTGTATTGCATATGTTTGATAAGTTATTTATGTTCATGAATATTGTAGCAGAATTTACAATTAATTGTTGTTAATTATTTTAATGAATTGCTTCTAATTTATTCTATTCCCAAGATGCTATCTGGGTAAGTACAAAGCACATAGAAATTGATTGATTAGACGCATGTGTATAAAACTTATTTGCCTTTATCCCAAGAAAAGACAGAAAAAATTACTCCCTACTATTCCTAATGTTGCATATGAATTTGTATATATATATATATATATATATATATATATATATATATATATATATATATATATATATATATATATATATATATATAGTATATATATACTGTTACAGATGTTCCAAGATGTTTTAGGAGTTTCACTGCAGCCATATATGTATAGTCTGAGGGGGCAGTAGGTGAATGAGAGTGTACTTTTAATACAGAAAGTTTGTTTATTTCAGGGTCAAATTTCAGTGGATGACCCACACAAATTATATATTGGTTTTTTTTTCAGCAGGCCCAGCAGATATATACTACTATTATATTTATAATTCATGGCATGCGAGATAGCAGCAGCAAAAACTGTAAAAATTTGTTTTTGTCTAGATTTTAGTAAATAATATTGAAAATGGCCCAGTGACCACTGCTGTTACTGTAATCAGCTGACTATACAAAGACAATTTATATATTTAAGAGAGGGCATTGTCTACTAGACAATACACTTTATTAGGGGGTCTCTAGAAATCCCCAAGTGTTTTTTTTTTTTCGAAGAGATGATTCTCTTTTAATTAAGAGGTCTTAGAAATGTGTAGCTGCTAACAGAGCTGAGTTTGAAGGGTTAAAATAACCTCCCACTCATTCAGTTCCCTTGCATTTACACTAAGCTTCCGTATTCTTTCTGTTTTGTGACGCAGCCATGTGCATACGTCGTGATGTCACCAGCTATCCCATGAAGCCTGGGAGTGCCTCCCACTAGGCCACCAATGATCCCCAGGCTGCAATGTGGGGATTGCTGAAACAACATTTTAACAGCAATACCCCTGCATGCCGAAAAGGGCTCATCATGCGCCTGCAGGCTGCTATGTGCATGATGAGCTATAGATCGTAATGCGCATCAAAAGGGTTGTTTATTTTTGCTTACTAAAGTCAAAGTTTATTTAAAGGGACAGTCTAGTATAAAATAAACTTTCATGATTCAGATAGAGAATGTAATTTTAAACAATTTTCCAATTTACTTTTATCACAAAATTTGCTTTGTTCTCTTGGTATTCTTAGTTGAAAGCTTAACCTAGGAGGTTCATATGCTAATTTCTTAGACCTTGAAGGCCACCTCTTTTCAGAATGCATTTTAACAGTTTTTCACCACTAGAGGGTGTTAGTTCATGTTTTTCATATAGATAACACTGTGCTCATGCATGTGAAGTTATCTGGGAGCATTCGCTGATTGGCTAAACTGCAAGTCTATCAAAAGAACTGAAACAAAGGGGCAGTTTGCAGAGGCTTAGATACAAGATAATCACAGAGGTTAAAAGTATATTAATATAACTGTGTTGGTTATGCAAAACTGGGAAATGGGTAATAAAGGGATTATCTATCTTTTAAAACAATGAAAATTCTGGTGTAGACTGTCCCTTTAATGTATTTGATGTTGGGTCTCAACAAGTAGAGACTACTGTATATGCATTTCTTTATTTAACCAAGGAATGCATATGAAATGTGCTTTTCACTGAGGTAGACTTTTCTCAAGAATATAATTCTGATGTCCCCTAAAAAAGAACAGTCCCAGCTCTGAAATTCTGGACGATCCCTCTCTAAACTAGAAATGTGACAACTACAGATGCACATTTTGGCTTTCTATGAGCTTCATCAGTGAGGTGTGGTCATGTCCTTGACGGAATACTGGGCAAAAGAAAGACAAATTTAAGTATAATAAATAACCTTTATTTTTTTAATGCAAAGAGGAGTGTTAAAAACTGGCAAATCAGTGAACTAATTGTGTTTTTTCTATTCAAGTTGCTAGATTACTTGATGGTACTTGCATCCTTCATATCACATCCCCTATGATACCTTCTAAAGCAAAATTTTGAAATTAACTTGCAAATCTTCTTTTTTCAGTCATTGTTCAATATATGAACAGGTGATTCACCACTAGTGTTCTTATAAATCTCTGCCCCCTTACTACCACTCTAAAGTGCCCTGTTTCTAACCCCCCCCCTCATAGGTGTTTCTCTGATACCCTGTGTTACTATACACATTTTGCTTCTAATGATTAGGTCTTTTTCCCTCTGTAAATAATATACAAAAATAATGTCTGTAAGTGAGTGTTCTCCCATTGGTTGGTTGTAGCTCCTTTTTTGGTGAAGGTCTGTAAAAGTTTGGGAAAGATATCATGAAGGTTGATGTAAAGTATACAAAACACCATTTATACAAACATTTTTATTTCCCAACTTTGAATCTGAAATCTCTTGCAAACATGAAAATACTACATTCTTATCTTACCTTAAAGGGACCTGAAACCCAAAAATTATCTTTCACGATTCAGATAGAGAATACAATTTTAAACAACTTTCCAATTTACTTCTATTATTTAATTTGCTTCCTTCTCCTGTTATTCTTTGCTAAAAGGTTTATCTATGAAAGCTCAGGAGCAGCAGAGAACCTAGGTTCTAGCTGCTGATTGGTCGCTGCATATATATATATATATATATATACCGATTGTCATTGGCTCACCCATGTGAAACCAGTAGTGCATTGCTGCTCCTTCAAAAAATGATAGCAAGAGCATAAAACAAATTATATAATAGAAGTAAATTAGAAAGTTGTTTAAAATTGTATTCTCTATCTGAATCATTAAAGAAAATGTTGGGGTTTCATGTCCTTTTAACCCCTTATTGACATGCGTCGTACAGGGTACGTCGCACACAACCTGGTCTTTAAAGACCAGCGACGTACCCTGTACGACGTTGGGGATTAAAGCGGCTGGAAGCGATCCTGATCGCTTCCAGGCGCTTTACGGTTATTGCAGTGATGCCTCGATATCGAGGCATCCTGCAATAAAAAATTTTCCCCCATCCGATGCAGAGAGAGCTGCACCGGCATCGATGGCCGCAATCGTTGGTGGGTGGGAGCCGACGTGGGAGGCAGGTGGGCGGCCATCGATGGAAGACTGAAGAGAGAGGGGGGCGGGGTTGTTGGGAGCATGCACGGGCGCGTGCACAGGGCACGGGGGGCGGCGGGCAGGTGCACGGGGAGGGAGCGGGTGGGAACCGAAAATGTGGATTGATAAGTGGGAGAAAGGGGGGGGGGAAGAGCAGAAAATTATAATTGTAAGGGATTTGGGAGGGGTGGTGGTTGGTCTATGGTGGGGGGGGAAGCTACACTACAGAAAAAATAAAAAAATAAAAAAAAGGTATTTTATTCTAAACTGGGTACTGGCAGACAGCTGCCAATACCCAAGATGGCTCCCAGTAAGGTAGAGGGGGAGGGTTAGAGAGCTGTTTGGGGGGATCAGGGAGGTTGGGGGCTAAGGGGGGATTCCTACACAGCAGTATATGTAAATATGCTATACAAATTTTTTATTTTTTTTAAATATACCTTTTATTTTAGTACTGGCAAACTTTCTGCCAGTACTTAAGATGGTGGGGACAATTGTGGGATGGGGGAGGGAAGAGAGCTGTTTGGGAGGGATCCTGGGGTGTGATGTGTCAGATGGGAGGCTGATCTCTACGCTAAAATTAAAATTAACCCTGCAAGCTCCCTACAAGCTACCTAATTAACACCTGCACTGCTGGGCATAATACATGTGTGGTGCGCAGCGGCATTTAGCGGCCTTATAATTACCAAAAAGCAACGCCAAAGCCATATATGTCTGCTATTTCTGAACAAAGGGGATCCCAGAGAAGCATTTACAATCATTTATGCCATACTTGCAAAAGTTGTTTGTAAATAATTTCAGTGAGAAACCTAAAATTGTGAAAAATTTTACGTTTTTTTTTATTTGATCACATTTAGCGGTGAAATGGTAGCATGAAATATACCAAGATAGGCCTAGATCAATACTTGGGGTTGTCTACTACACTACACTAAAGCTAAAATTAACCCTACAAGCTCCCTACATGCTCCCTAAATAACCCCTGCACTGCTGGGCATAATACACGTGTGATGCGCAGTGGCATTTAGCGGCCTTCTAATTACCAAAAAGCAATGCCAAAGTCATATATGTCTGCTATTTTTGAACAAAGGGGATCCCAGAGAAGCATTTACAACCATTTATGCCATAATTGCGCAAGTTGTTTGTAAATAATTTCAGTGAGAAACTTAAAGTTTGTGAAAATATTTGGGAAAAAGTGAACAATTTTTTTTATTTGATCGCATTTGGCGGTGAAATGGTGCCATGAAATATACCAAAATGGGCCTAGATCAATATTTTGGGATGTCTTCTAAAAAAAAAAATATACATGTCAATGGCTATTCAGGGATTCCTGAAAGATATCAGTGTTCCAATGTAACTAGCGCTAATTTTGAAAAAAAGGGGTTTGGAAATAGCAAAGTGCTATTTGTATTTATGGCCCTATAACTTGCAAAAAAAGCAAAGAACATGTAAACATTGGGTATTTCTAAACTCAGGACAAAATTTAGAAACTATTTAGCATATGGGTTTTTTTTTGGTGGTTGTAGATGTGTAACAGATTTTGGGGGTCAAAGTTAGAAAAAGTGTGTGTTTTTTTTTCATTTTTTCCTCATATTTTATAATTCTTTTTATAGTAAGTGATAAGTTGTGATGAAAATAATGGTATCTTTAGAAAGTCCATTTAATGGCGAGAAAAACGGTGTATATTATGTGTGGGTACAGTAAATGAGTAAGAGGAAAATTACAGCTAAACACAAACACCGCAAAAATGTAAAAATAGCCCTGGTCCTTCAGGGAAAGAAATTGAAAAATGGCCTTGTCCTTAAGGGGTTAAACTGATTTGGTGGCTTTCCATATTGATTGTAATTGTTTGAAAATGATGATTAGCCAGGGGAACTACTGCAAAAATAAAATGTAATAACGAGTTAGAGAGTTTTATTTTTGCATTAGAACATCCTTTAAACTACTCACTAAGGGCTTGATTATAAAAAAACTCGCTGCCATGGAAAGAATTCACACAAAATTTTGGGGATTTTGTAAAACTCTATTTTTTAATATAAGAGTCTCTTCTTTACATACAGAATCCTGCATAGCCAGAAAAAGATCTCTCAGGGTTTTAAAATTCTTTGAGGGACCTTACCATACTGACAAGACATTTTAGATAATCTCATCTGAGCATTTAGCATTAGATCATCAGACACTTAGTTGTGATAAAAAAAATTATTTTATCTGCTCTGTTTTCTGAAATAAATGTTTTAGCCTCTACCGTTGTGGTTGTAAGGGTTGTTAACACACCCTGAACTCAAAAATACTGACCAGAATTTGCAAGCCAGTGACATTTTTTTTATGTCCAGTGCTCTTTAGAGCAAGAAGAGAGAGAAGGGGGGGGTATAAAAATAGATAGTAGATGATGAAGCCACTCCAGTACCCCTTTTCATACTTCCATACTTATATGGTATTTAAATTCATAATCAACCCAACATTTTATGGTCATCTGAAATCTAGAAGATTACTTGTTGCTTTTAGGACTTATCTTCTAAAATGGGATTTTTACAGTTCTGAGTCTGACATTATAAACTGTGAAACCGCTTCACTGCAATATTGTGGCCACAATAATGTTGTAGAAACAGGATTGCACTTTGGTGAACAGCGGTTTTCAAAAGTAAACATACCTTTTTACCAGTCTTTTTAAAGGGATTGTGCCTTTCTTACCAAAAGTCAAAACACGTTCACAACAGTGCATTTTACAGTTCTTCCGGTTACATTATTGAACTCCCTGTAACAAAGGCACCAATCCCATTTAAGAGTTCAGTAATGTAGTCACAGGAACAGGAAAACACATTAAGCTAAATTATGAGGGGATTGGTATTTTGCACTCCCTCTTGTGCGTTAACTTAGCTAGAAGTAAGCTTTTTGTGCATGTCGGACAGCACATGTATTTCGTGTTGAGAATAAAATGTTTTTGCGTGAGTGCTAACCCAACGCGTTAAAAAAATCAAAGTTAGAATATCGCGACTGCATTAACTTATTCCGTCATATAAATCAATGGAGCAAGGAAAGTAGTAAAAAACCTAACACTCATATGAGCGCGTTTACTCAAGTGCTCTAACCCGATATGTAATATGAATAGTTAACATTCCAATGTTCTTCACATAGCAGAATATGTTCTATTTATTCATAAATATATATATATATATATATATATATATATATATATATATATATATATATATATATATATGAATTTTTGGTTTTATATATTTATATACATACATATTTATATTAAAAAAAAATATATTCTGCTATACTGTGTAACATTTTATTTAAAATTAATATGGCATTAATAAACTTTAACATGTTTTCATCTACAACGTACTTGACTTGCAAAGGG
Organism: Bombina bombina; assembly: GCF_027579735.1. NCBI lineage: Eukaryota > Metazoa > Chordata > Amphibia > Anura > Bombinatoridae > Bombina > Bombina bombina. Next base: position 989,321,893 of record NC_069499.1, on the reverse strand, counting down.
CTCCAATTATATATAAATTATAATTATATATGTGTGTGTGTATATATATATATATATATTTATATATATATATATATGTGTGTGTGTGTGTATATATATATATATATATATATATATATATATATATATATATATATACATAAACGTGTATTTATTTGTTCCTATGAGTATATATGTCTGTAAATACATATATACACATATAAATACATATGTGTATATATATATATATATATATATATATATATATATATATATATATATATATATATATATATATATATATATATATATATATTTCCCATGTGTATCTGCACTCTCAATCCAAAAGTAGTCAGCAACCAGAGTGCTTAGTCAAAATTTGAATAAGTATCCACAAGTAAGGACTGCACTCGCTGGATTCAGTTAAATAATAAATTATTTATTCAATGGTGACGTTTCGGGGTTCGCAGACCCCTTCCTCAGACCCAACACAGTGCACAAGAAACAAAGTGACTTTAAACACAATAAACCCCTCCCATCTTACATTGCAAGAAATTGCACCAAAACTGTATCCATGGAGATCAGATGGTTACCTGGCAACCATAATACACAAATCACTAAGGCACATAATACCAATGGTGTGATTATCACATCTAATCATAGTGATTAACTGTTAACAAGACCAAAGAAACAAAAGTGACATAAGTTTTTTAACACCTATGTATAGAAAAACTGTGAGAACATCATTCTTATAATAGATAATAAATAGTTCAGTAAATCATATCAACCCAAAATCAATAGAATAAATAAACAAATAAATAAACAGACCCCTTGACAGTCAGGCCAGTCCAATAAAGCAAACTATAGCATATATAATCAAGTTTAGATACTAATATGTGTAGTCTTTCTCAGAGACATTAGGCACCAATGCTTGTTGGGCAGTTGAAATAATACTTTGGTTTGCGTGTCATAGCTTTACTGTATGCGTTTTATACACGGATAGAGCCAGCAGTCTATGCAATTAAAAAACAACCGTTTCACTTTAATACGTTCATAAAGCCCATAACCACTGATCAATGAGCTAAAGGGTCAATAAATCATAAAAATGACTGTAGTGGATCCTAATATAATATGGGATACTTACTAATTTGCATACTGGTTTCTATTAGTAGATCCCGAACTCTGTAGCTGGTTTCAGCTGCTGCGCTTGTTCTATGTGTCTGGAGTGAGTCAATTGGGCGCAAGTTACAGGACCGGCCAATCGGCGGCTTGTTTACCACACTGCATGGCTCATTAGCATATAGTGACATCATAGGAGCTAGGAGCTAGTCTCCGCAATAGCGTGGCTCATTTGCATATTCAGACATTATATTTCACAGCCTAGCTGTCAGTGGTATTTACACTCTGAGCACTCTGATCATAGATTATGTAATGGAGCATAGCTCCTACTAGACACACCATGTATGTGATTCTTCCTTATAGTATCTTAACAGGGCAGACTTAGAAAATGCATCAAGCCCCCATCCAATAATAGATCAATTTGTCACCTGCATTTATCTTTATGTAGTAATGAGTCTTGCGATGTTGTAGTGGATAGCAGGAGATATTCAATCAACGGTATGGTGGTCCATGTTACAGTGTGTAGCTAACACTAATATCGTATGTATATCAGTACTGCAAAATGGCACATGCTTATAGGGGTATGTGATGTAACCAGTCACTATTCAGAGTCTATCTATTGTAATATTTTGGATAAATAGATTGGGTGCCCTATTAAGGTATGCTATTCCAATTATCACTATACCTCATACATTAATACATTACATGATGTGTCAAGAATTAGAATACAGAAATAAAGGCACTGCAGAACAACCAGTAGCAAGGCACTTTCTGGAGGCAAACCACAAAGTGACGGACCTACGGTTCCTTCTTATAGATCATGAAGCATGGAGGTGATCGGGCTTGAAACGCGATGGATATATCGGTTGGGAACTCTACATCCACATGGCCTAAATATGTCAAATGACTGGCACTGTTACCTTTAAACCCATGGAATATGGGTAAGTACTGTTATGTTGATGTGGGTTGGTTGCTTAGATCAGAGTACATAACCATGCCATAGTGGGGTATACTCTAGATCTGACCCAATAAATCCCAGTCCAAACATTGACCATAAGTACACAATCTACTAACTCTGAACTACAGGCTGAACAGAGGGTATGCCAGAATAAAGTGGGTTCAAGCAAGGGGACAGATCTCTTTTATTGACAATATAATAATTTTTCCAATACGGTTGATGTCTGCCTCCTGGTCTTAATACTGGTTTGATACTAATCCTACTTCCGATAACACTATCCCTAACAACGATGATCATATGACTATAAGGTTATTTTTACACAAGTAAATGTACACTGACTAAACAGTCAATAGTGTAATCACGAAATGCTATAGTGATGATGGATTGTACGAGACTGTGACATGCACTATTTTACCATGATTGCCATTGTGATAGGACAGACCAATGATTATCCATGAGGTCTGTAACTTAATACCCCCTAGGTTGGGGAGGCACATGGCATATAACCGGTTATATCTCCAATTTCTGTATTCTAATTCTTGACACATCATGGAATGTATTAATGTATGAGGTATAGTGATAATTAGAATAGCATATCTTAATAGGGCACCCAATCTATTTATCCAGAAAATTACAATAGATAGACTATGAATAGTGACTGGTTACATGACATACCCCTATAAGCATGTGCCATTTTGCAGTACTGATATACATACGATATTAGTGTTAGCTACACACTGTAACATGGACCACCATACCGTTGATAGAATATCTCCTGCTATCCACTACAACATTGCATGACTCATTACTACATAAACATAAATGCAGGTGACAAATTGATCTATTATGGGATGGGGGCTTGATGCATTTTCCAAGTCTGCCCTGTTAAGATACTATAAGGAAGAATCACATACATGGTGTGTCTAGTAGGAGCTATGCTCCATTACATAATCTATGATCTATGTTACCAATATATGGGCACTATTATAACTTCACCCACATAGCACAAGGCTCAGAGTGTAAATACCACTGACAGCTAGGCTGTGAAATATAATGTCTGAATATGCAAATGAGCCACGCTATTGTGGAGACTAGCTGCTAGGTCTTATGACGTCACTATATGCTAATGAGCCATGCGGTGTGGTAAACAAGCCGCCGATTGGCCGGTCCTGTAACTTGCGCCCAATTAACTCACTCCAGACACATAGAACAAGCGCAGCAGCTGAAACCAGCTACAGAGTTCGGGATCTACTAACAGAAACCAGTATGCACATTAGTAAGTATCCCATATTATATTAGGATCCGCTACAGTCATTTTATGATATATGAAGCCCCGTCGAGCGCCTGTGACAGGAGGGGCCAGTGACCTCACTCGAGGCGTAGAGGGGCGTGTCTGCGTGAGCCGTTGCTCACTTTTCCTGTCATCGTCGAACGAAGAGGACCTGGTAAAGAAGCATTCCTGTGGAGAAAAATTCTACTTACCATGTCGGATCTGCAATCAATCATCGGGACGGTCCAGGAGTTGATGAAATCGAAAGGCGTCGCATGGATCCAGCGGAGACTTGTGGCTGAAGAGGATGTCGGTTCCGGAGGTGCAGTTACGGCGGGCGGAGGATCTTCTAGGCCTGTCCGAAGGTCTCGCCCGCCCGAGAGGCTCAGTCCAGCGGGAGCAAAACGTCGGGAATCCGGCAGCAGAGGAAGAAGGACGGCGAAGGCTTCATTGGCGGGAAGTGTGTCTGGTCAACGGGCGGTGCAGGTCGGCACCGTCTCAAGGAAGTCGGGAGCTGGTGAGAAGAGTCGGAGCAGGACCGGAGTCGGCAGCGTTCCGGAGGTGTCACAGTTGCCGGTGGATGAGCCTGGAGTAGGTAATAAATTTTATTTTGCAGGTGATGTGGGGCAATTTGGCGGCAACTATGGGGAGAACGAGGCGGCCATGGGTACAGTAGGCGAAGACTCGGAAGAGGAAGGAAATTCAAACTTGGCGCCATTAGGGGATGAGGTAACGGCCATTTTAGGCCTAAATTGCGCAACTTTGCAGGAGAGTATCACGGCTTCTGGGCCTAGTGGGGCATATGTTAAGGAGCATACGGCCCTCAATGAAGGTGCCATTGAGGAAAATTTTATGTCAGCAAAGAAAAGGAGCTCAACGGGCGTTAGGCCTATGGCTAGGCAGATTGAGAGTCAGGATGTTATTTCAGCAAGGAGGGAACTAGTTTTTCAGGACCACAGCACCAAAGGGCCGGGTAAAAAAGCTCTCAGAAAAACAAAACATTTGGACAATTTAGAAGGTCCGGTTTACTCCATGACACAGGATGCTAGTTTAGATATAGGGATTCAGGAATGTAGTAATTTGGGTGATTATGTTGCTAATTGGGGTGGTAATCAGGGTAGCAGGGTTAAGATTAGTGGGGCTGTCCAGAGTTTTGATGATGTTAGGGGGGATGCCGGTAGGCAGGGTAATATGTCTTTTTCCCCAGTTGTTTTTCAGGGTAGGTGCAGCAATTCTTGACAGGCTAACGTCGCTCGTCGGAGTGGCCATGAAGAAGGCGATTCATTGTGGATTGAGGAGCAATACAGTGACTTTGGTGAGGAGGAGGAGGAGCAACTCCCATCTTGTTCTGGACCGGTTTCTACGGATCAGGTAGGGGGTATTGATATATTGAATCAATTAATTAAGGTGTTAGTGCCAGGAGAAGTTGAGGGGTTTGCTAGTTGCCAAAAGGGTAGGAATTCTCCTTTAACTGAGTGTAGAGACAGTAGGGATAGGCATAATTTGGTTGGGAGCCGCAGGGATAATAGTGAAGCTGCTAGTAGTAGAATTGTAGATAACAGGGTTTACGCATCCTCTCGGTCACAGGTCAAGTCAGGAGAATGGAAGAGTCAGGAAAGAAGGTCCAGGATTCCATTAGCACTGCGTCGGGTAAGATCCCGGTCGCCTATTAGTGTCAGGAAAAGCCAGGAGTCAGGAGCATCTGTCTGGGGTACAATAGACAGTCAGTCAAGGGAGAGAGTGAGTCATAGGAGATCTAGATCTCCGGAGAGAAGGAGTCACAAAGATAAAGTGGTTCCAAGACACAAAAATGAATCTATTCGGCCGGATGCAAGGAAGGAGTCAGGTACATCTAAGGAGCTATCCAAATCTTCATGTGATGTAGGTGCGAGTAGTAGTGTGTTTCCAGGTTTGATTGTGAGTGTGGTGGACGACAGGTGTGATGTTTTATTGAGAGGCTTGAAGGAGTTAGTTTCTCAAATGGAGAATAGTTATCAGTCTAATGCTAGTGTTGTTAACAGTGCACGGTCTAATGTTATTGTCCCCTCAGGTCCTATTGGTGCCTGGGTTGCGCAGAATGCGGCTTCCGGTGGGAGCTTATTAGATCAGGCGGTTTCTGTACCATCTGGGGATTCTTTGGTTGTTAGTCAGGCTAGGGTTTCTGATCAAGCATTGAGACGACCTTGTTTGTGTTCGGTTGGCCCTTTGGGCATTCATCTTGCTAAGGATGTGAAAGAGAGGATATGGAGACGAGAGTTTGTTGAAATATTTTCGCTCCTTCCTGTGGATCAAAGTTTTGATAGCAAGGAGGATTCTAAAAGTGAATCGGGTAAGAAGGAGGATGATGATAGGAAAAGAAAATTTAGGAAGATTCCTAAAACTTTGTCCAATTGGTCTAGGGCCTTTTGTATTTTAGCTAGTTTGATTGGGGAAAGGAACCCTGACTTGTGTTCTTCTCTATTTTGTTACCTAGATGAAATAGCAAGTGATTGTCGTACGTATGGTGGTCTTGCTTGGTGGAAGTACGATGAACAGTTTCGTCAGCATTTGGCGGTTCGGCCGGAAATGCTTTGGGACGATAGGGATATGGGTATTTGGTTGGAGCTTATGACTCCGCTAAGGTCTGGGCAGCCCTTTCGAGGTTCGGGAGGAGTGCCAAGTTCCTCCTCGTCAGCATCATCAGCTGTGGCCTTTAGAAAAGGCCTCTGCTTTCAGTTTAATGAAGGGGTGTGTAAATTTGGAACGGCTTGCAAATACAAGCACGAATGTTCCTTCTGTGGAGGAATTCACTCCAGCAGCAAGTGTTTCAAGAGGGCTAAAGCTGCAACAAAAGTCGATAGTGTCATTCAAGGCCAGGACTCCGGTGAAATTAAAAAAGATGGAGCCATGGTTAAGATTGTACGGTAGGAGGAGGGGTATGGCTTCTGATGCTGAGATTTTGTTTAATGGTTTCAATGATGGCTTCTTTATACCTTTTGTCAAGGGTATTGAATCTGTTTTTGCTGGTAATCTTAAATCTGTGAGGGATTTCCCTGAGGTGGTTTTGCGTAAAATTCAGAAAGAGGTTTCTTTGGGCAGAATGGTTGGCCCATTTTGTGCTCCTCCATTTGATAATTTAAGGGTGTCACCCTTGGGTGTTGTTCCAAAGAAGGTTCCGAATGAATTTAGGCTTATTCACCATCTGTCCTTTCCAAAAGGTTTTTCTGTGAATGATGGTATTGAACCTGAGTTATCTATGGTAAGATACGCGTCCTTTGATAAAGCTTTGTCTTTGGTTAAGGAAGCTGGTTCTAACGCTTTGTTGGCTAAGGTGGATATTGAATCAACGTTTAGGTTGCTGCCGGTGCATCCTGCGTGCCATCATTTATTGGGCTGTTTTGTGGATGGTTCCTATTTCGTGGATTTGTGTTTACCTATGGGTTGTTCCATTTCTTGTTCCTTGTTTGATACGCGTCCTTTGATAAAGCTTTGTCTTTGGTTAAGGAAGCTGGTTCTAACGCTTTGTTGGCTAAGGTGGATATTGAATCAACGTTTAGGTTGCTGCCGGTGCATCCTGCGTGCCATCATTTATTGGGCTGTTTTGTGGATGGTTCCTATTTCGTGGATTTGTGTTTACCTATGGGTTGTTCCATTTCTTGTTCCTTGTTTGAAAAGTTTAGTTGCTTTTTGGAATGGGTGGTGAAACAGATTTCTGGGTTGTCATCAGTTATCCATTATTTGGACGACTTCTTGTTTGTGGGTCCGTCTGATCAAGATTCGTGTCAGGTGCTTATGGATTCCTTTTTGGAGATGGCAAGGGATTTTGGCATCCCTATTGCTTTTGACAAATCGGAAGGCCCCTCTTCTGTCATTAGCTTTTTGGGTATTTGCATTGATTCTGTTAGGATGGAATGCAGGCTTCCTGAGGACAAGGTGAAAGATTTATTAATTTCTGTTGATTCAGCTCTGAGGAGGAGGAAGCTTTCTTTGAGGGAAATTCAATCATTGGTTGGCAAGCTGAATTTTGCTTGCAAGATTATCCCAGTTGGCAGAATATTTTGTAGGCGGTTGTCTTTGTCAACGGTTGGGGTTAAGATCCCTCATTTTAGGATCCGTTTGTCTGCTCAAGTTAAGGAGGATTTACAGGTTTGGAAGGCCTTTTTAAAGGACTTCAATGGGAAGTCATTGATTCAGTCTGCTGAAGTGTTGAATAGTGAATTGCATTTATTTACGGATGCATCTGGTGCGCATGGTTTCGGTGCCTTGTTTGGTAAAAAATGGTGTTCAGGACATTGGCCCAGTGTCTGGGCTTCTACTGGCTTGACAAAAAACCTAGTTTTTCTGGAGTTATTCCCCTTAGTGGTTACTTTGAAGATCTGGGGTGGAGAGTTTGAAAACAAAAAAGTGGTTTTTCATTCTGATAATATGGGTGTGGTTTTTGCCATCAACCGTTTGTCTTCTAGTTCTAAACCGGTTATTGGTTTGATCAGAATGTTTGTTTTCGAATGCTTGAAACATAATGTGTATTTTAGAGCTATTCATGTGCCTGGAAAGGAGAATATAGGGGCTGATGCTCTTTCTCGTTTTCAGTGGCAGAGGTTTCGAGAGGCTGTTCCGGATGCAGACATGGTGGGTGCTACATGCCCGGAGGAAATGTGGTACCTGAATTTTCTAGAGTGCTGAATATGGTGAGGGGAGCCTTAGCTCCTAGGACTTGGAAGGCGTATGTGGCTGTTTGGGTTCAGTGGCTTAATAAATTGGTGGAGCAGGATAGTCAGGTGAATGAGATATTTTTGCTTTTGGATTGGATTGAGACGTGGAGGGTAAAAAATTTCTCTAAGTCAATGATAAAGAGGAACATGTCGGCTTTATCTTTTTTGTTTAAAATTTTAGGCTGGGAGGATTTATCTAAGATATTTTGTATCCGAATGGCGGTTAAAAGTTTGTTAAAGAATAAGGTCGTTTTAGATAAGAGACGCCCATTGGTTTTTTCAATTTTAGAAAGATTGGTTTTAGTTTTGCATAGAGTTTGTTTTTCTAATTTTGAAGTGTCGCTATTTAAAGTAGCTTTTGTATTAGCCTATTTTGGTGCTTTTAGAGTGTCTGAGTTGGTTTCTGCTAATCGTTGGAGTCATGGTGGTTTTGAAGTAGATGATGTTGTTTTGAATTCTGAAGAGGTTTTGTTATGGTTGAAGAAGTCAAAGACTGATCAAGAAGGTAAAGGTTGTTGGGTTAGATTGAAACGAATTGGAGGGGTGTGCTGCCCAGTTATGGCAGTTAGAGAATTTTTGCAGTTTAGGAGTTGTTTAAAGGTTAGAACTTTTTTAATCCACGAGGACGGAACATGCTTATCTCGTTTTCAATTTGAAGCAGTGTTGAAGAAAGGTTTAGCTTTGATTGGAGTTGACAGTAAGGAATTTGGATGCCATTCGTTTAGGATTGGGGTGGCTACGGAAGCAAGCTCTTTAGGTTTGAATGAAGGTGTGGTGAAGAGGATTGGAAGGTGGAAGTCTGGTTGTTTCAGATTATATGTTAGGCCAGAATTAGTGTATTAGCCTTTTTGTTTCAGCAGGTCCTCCTGTTGGATCGTTGGTCACTCCTATATTTACTGGGCGAGAAAAGCAGCTTCATGTAAAGAGGCGGGTTCCCAACTTTGTTGTTCATTTGAGAATGTATTCATAAAATGGTTCGGTATTAGGGGTTTGAGGTGGGATCAATTGATAGGGCATGTTATTAGTTGGGCTAGACTTTTTCACCCTCCTGATATTCTAGTCATTCATGCGGGGGGCAACGACCTTGGTTTTATGTCTCAAAAAAGGTTAATAGATCTGATTAAGTGGGACATCATTAGATTAAGGGAGCTATTTCCTCGAATCATGATTGTTTGGTCTGATATAGAATGCAGGATTAGCTGGAGGTCTGCATGGGATTCTCGGAAATTGGACTGCTCTAGAAAGAAAGTTAACAGGACGATTTCTAGTTTTGTGGCAAAATTGGGTGGTTGTGCAATACGACATGTTGAATTCGAAGGTGAAACGGGAAGATGTTTCTTTTTAAATGATGGGGTTCACCTTAACGAGATTGGTCTTCATTTGTTTAATTTTAATTTAAGTGAAGGTGTGAAAAAGGCCTTAGCCCTGTGGGTTGGTGCACGATTGTAATTCGTGCAATGGCGGGGTGCTAGCCTAAAAAGTGGTATATTATTGTGGGTACCTCCTCAGATATGGGGAGAGATTTATGTGGGGGCGTGCCTGGCTGAGAGCCAGTGGAAGGCACGTCTTTTTTGTTTAGGGCAAGCACTTTTAAATGAAGTTTGTGTATTCTAATAAAGTTTTTTCTTCATTTATTTTAATAAATGCGGGCTGCGGCCTTTTTCACCCATACTTTGTGTCAGTGTTTTATTTATTTACTGAGTTATTTAGGTAAAATGCCTAGAAGTGTGGTCAATTGACCCTTTAGCTCATTGATCAGTGGTTATGGGCTTTCTGAACGTATTAAAGTGAAACGGTTGTTTTTTAATTGCATAGACTGCTCTATCCGTGTATAAAATGCATACAGTAAAGCTATGACACGCAAACCAAAGTATTATTTCAACTGCCCAACAAGCATTGGTGCCTAATGTCTCTGAGAAAGACTACACATATTAGTATCTAAACTTGATTATATATGCTATAATTTGCTTTATTGGACTGGCCTGGCTGTCAAGGGGTCTGTTTATTTATTTGTTTATTTATTCTATTGATTTTGGGTTGATATGATATACTGAACTATTTATTTTCTATTATAAGAATGATGTTCTCACAGTTTTTCTATACATAGGTGTTAAAACACTTATGTCAATTTTGTTTCTTTGGTCTTGTTAACAGTTAATCACTATGATTAGATGTGATAATCACACCATTGGTATTATGTGCCTTAGTGATTTGTGTATTATGGTTGCCAGGTAACCACCTGGTCTCCATGGAAACAGTTTTGGCGCAATTTCTTGTAATGTAAGATGGGAGGGCTTTATTGTGTTTAAAGTCACTTTGTTTCTTGTGCACTGTGTTGGGTCTGAGGAAGGGGTCTGCGAACCCCAAAACGTCACCATTGAATAAATAATTTATTATTTAACTGAATCCAGCGAGTGCAGTCCTTACTTGTGGATACTTATATTTATATATATATATATATATATATATATATATATATATATATATATATATATATATATAAATATATATATATATATATATATATATATATATATATATATATATATACAGGGAGTGCAGAATTATTAGGCAAATGAGTATTTTGACCACATCATCCTCTTTATGCATGTTGTCTTACTCCAAGCTGTATAGGCTCGAAAGCCTACTACCAATTAAGCATATTAGGTGATGTGCATCTCTGTAATGAGAAGGGGTGTGGTCTAATGACATCAACACCCTATATCAGGTGTGCATAATTATTAGGCAACTTCCTTTCCTTTGGCAAAATGGGTCAAAAGAAGGACTTGACAGGCTCAGAAAAGTCAAAAATAGTGAGATATCTTGCAGAGGGATGCAGCACTCTTAAAATTGCAAAGCTTCTGAAGCGTGATCATCGAACAATCAAGCGTTTCATTAATAATAGTCAACAGGGTCGCAAGAAGCGTGTGGAAAAACCAAGGCGCAAAATAACTGCCCATGAACTGAGAAAAGTCAAGCGTGCAGCTGCCAAGATGCCACTTGCCACCAGTTTGGCCATATTTCAGAGCTGCAACATCACTGGAGTGCCCAAAAGCACAAGGTGTGCAATACTCAGAGACATGGCCAAGGTAAGAAAGGCTGAAAGACGACCACCACTGAACAAGACACACAAGCTGAAACGTCAAGACTGGGCCAAGAAATATCTCAAGACTGATTTTTCTAAGGTTTTATGGACTGATGAAATGAGAGTGAGTCTTGATGGGCCCGATGGATGGGCCCATGGCTGGATTGGTAAAGGGAAGAGAGCTCCAGTCCGACTCAGACGCCAGCAAGGTGGAGGTGGAGTACTGGTTTGGGCTGGTATCATCAAAGATGAGCTTGTGGGGCCTTTTCGGGTTGAGGATGGAGTCAAGCTCAACTCCCAGTCCTACTGCCAGTTTCTGGAAGACGTGAAAGATAAAAAAAGAAGGCGCCACCATGGTGCACAATCAGATGATTCAAACACGCCAAATGTACAAGTAAGACCGTACTTACAAGCTGTATGACACTTGAGAAGTGTCACAAATGCCTTCTGGACTGTTGGGAGTCGTCCAGCTAACTCACACTGATGGATGTCAGAGCAGCTCTGAAGCGTGGGAGCGGCGACAGGCTAACAGCATGCAGTGACTAGCCACAAGCTCAGCGCCAAGCCGGATCGTTCACTGGTGTTAATGGATACACCAGTAAAAGTAGATACACTCTTGGATACAATGTATCAAAATGAATCCAAATGTTGAATAAAATTGTAGATAGTATGATTTGAGAAAGATGATGGTTCGTGGCAAAAAGTCTAGTAAAAACAAACAGACTTTATTTGAAGTATAGCAGCACAACGTTTCTCGGTCTTTCCTGACCGTTTCCTCAGGTGCACCTGAGGAAACGGTCAGGAAAGACCGAGAAACGTTGTGCTGCTATACTTCAAATAAAGTCTGTTTGTTTTTACTAGACTTTTTGCCACGAACCATCATCTTTCTCAAATCATACTATCTACAATTTTATTCAACATTTGGATTCATTTTGATACATTGTATCCAAGAGTGTATCTACTTTTACTGGTGTATCCATTAACACCAGTGAACGATCCGGCTTGGCGCTGAGCTTGTGGCTAGTCACTGCATGCTGTTAGCCTGTCGCCGCTCCCACGCTTCAGAGCTGCTCTGACATCCATCAGTGTGAGTTAGCTGGACGACTCCCAACAGTCCAGAAGGCATTTGTGACACTTCTCAAGTGTCATACAGCTTGTAAGTACGGTCTTACTTGTACATTTGGCGTGTTTGAATCATCTGATTGTGCACCATGGTGGCGCCTTCTTTTTTTATCTTTCACATCTACAGATCATAACATCTTGGGACACCAACAAGAACTTCGAAGAAGCAGCCTGCCATCTGTTCCAGACATTTGAATCTGGATTATGGACTAGACGAACTGTCCAATATCATATTTCCACCATCTACTAGATTGGTTTGATTGGGACTTTTTTTCACTTTGTATATATATTTTGTAATTTTTACCCCTGTATACACATATAGGGGTATTCCACTATAATATTGCACTATATGTTGATATTTTTACTTATTATACACAGGTATTTGGCGCACTGGTTTTTTTTCACATTTAATTAGTTTCTGGAAGACACCTTCTTCAAGCAGTGGTACAGGAAGAAGTCTGCATCCTTCAAGAAAAACATGATTTTCATGCAGGACAATGCTCCATCACACGCGTCCAAGTACTCCACAGCGTGGCTGGCAAGAAAGGGTATAAAAGAAGAAAATCTAATGACATGGCCTCCTTGTTCACCTGATCTGAACCCCATTGAGAACCTGTGGTCCATCATCAAATGTGAGATTTACAAGGAGGGAAAACAGTACACCTCTCTGAACAGTGTCTGGGAGGCTGTGGTTGCTGCTGCACGCAATGTTGATGGTGAACAGATCAAAACACTGACAAAATCCATGGATGGCAGGCTTTTGAGTGTCCTTGCAAAGAAAGGTGGCTATATTGGTCACTGATTTGTTTTTGTTTTGTTTTTGAATGTCAGAAATGTATATTTGTGAATGTTGAGATGTTATATTGGTTTCACTGGTAAAAATAAATAATTGAAATGGGTATATATTTGTTTTTTGTTAAGTTGCCTAATAATTATGCACAGTAATAGTCACCTGCACACACAGATATCCCCCTAAAATAGCTATAACTAAAAACAAACTAAAAACTACTTCCAAAACTATTCAGCTTTGATATTAATGAGTTTTTTGGGTTCATTGAGAACATGGTTGTTGTTTAATAATAAAATTAATTCTCAAAAATACAACTTGCCTAATAATTCTGCACTCCCTGTATATATATACACACACACACACAGTACTGTGCAAAAGTATTAGGTCACAATTGGAAATTTTGTTTTAGCAATGTTATGACCATATATAATTATTTCTCAGTCTCTTTATTAGAATAGAAGTAGAAAATACAAGATATTTGTATGCAGTGTTAAAAAAACAGGAACAAAATCACAAAAAAACAGCTTCTATTAGCTAAAGTGGCAAGTATTTAGTGTGACTTCTCCTTACACATGAGCAATTGCAGGGGCCTGACTCTCATAAACCTAAATGGCATAGAACCCTAATTAATATAATTGCTAACATCTGTGACCTACTATTTCATGTCAAAATGACTGCTGTGAAAAAAGTCTCTATTACACCAGGTTTGTGCAAGACCTGCTTGAGCATTACACACACATGTGGTATGAGTTTAATTAATTGGATGCTCGTTAATAAGATCAACTTTCAATCACATCATTCCATTCAAAATGCCAAAGATCACAGAATTTGACAGACATAAAATCATACTTTTGCATCGGCAAGGCCACTCTCAAAGGGAAATCAGCAAACAAACTGTATACTCAAGATGTGGTAGCTGTTATAAAGAACTTTGAAGAATCAGGAGAGATCAAGGACAAAAAAAGAATGTAAGGCTAAGAAAACTCAAAATCTGATGAGATGTTTCTCAGAGTTTCTTCTTTGAATGACCGGAAGAAGTTCAGCAAGGACCTGGCTCATCATCTGGCATCTTCATTGGGATGACAAGTTGACCATAAACCTACGGACCGCAATTCTTTACTACAGGCTACGAGTTGTCACCATCCCAGCTTGAAAAGAGCATTACCTAAATCACAATTTAAAAAGGGTTGTAAGAAATAACAGTGATCTAAGTAAGAAGGTGATACAGCTTGAGGAAATGTGCCACAAATTCCAGGAGCGAGGATATGACAGAAAATACCTACAGGAGCCACTGATGGAATCCATGTCTATGACACAGGAACAGGCCCTAATGAAGAATAAGAGCACACATACGAATAAGAGACTTATATTCTCTACAGAATACTCACCGGATAAATTGGGCTTAACAAATATCATTAAGAACAACTGGGGCAATATTAAAAATGATGCATCTTTACCATTCAACAACTTTGAAGGTCCCATGGTTGGTTATAGGAAGGGCAAATCATTACGTGACTTACTGTTGCGTACTGACAACAGACCTAGCTATACCAATAGAACCTGGTTAGGGTCTGAGAAGAATGGATGTTACAGGTGTAGTGGTTGTGTGACCTGTAATGGGTTAACTCAGGGTAAACAACTTGTGCACCCTTGGAGAAATAAATGATTTAATATTAATTACAGAGTCACATGCACCACTACACATGTAGTATACCTGCTCCATTGTCCTTGTGGGAAGTTTTATGTGGGTAAGACCCAAGATGACCTGTGGGTGCGGATGGCTAACCATTGGTCAGCCATACGGACCACATTGCGCATTGGCAGCTCTGAACAACCAGTGGCTCAGCATTTTTTGATGCTAAAACATAATGTTTCTGATCTTCGTTACATGATAATTGATCATGTTCCAGCACCGGCCAGAGGTGGCAACAGGGCAAAAATGCTGCTCCAAAAGGAATCCAAATGGATTTTTACTTCGGAAACATTGGTACCCAGGGGATTGAACACCAACTTTGACCTACATTGCTTCCTATAATTGAGGGTTCCTTACAGTAAAAGTGGTTTGCTGGGTCAGGTACCTGGGTAGTATGTGTGCCAACACGACTTAGTAGGGTAAAATTGCAAAGCTTCTGAAGCGTGATCATTGAACAATCAAGCGTTTCATTAATAATAGTCAACAGGGTCGCAAGAAGCGTGTGGAAAAACCAAGGTGCAAAATAACTGCCCATGAACTGAGAAAAGTCAAGCGTGCAGCTGCCAAGATGCCACTTGCCACCAGTTTGGCCATATTTCAGAGCTGCAACATCACTGGAGTGCCCAAAAGCACAAGGTGTGCAATACTCAGAGACATGGCCAAGGTAAGAAAGGCTGAAAGACGACCACCACTGAACAAGACACACAAGCTGAAACGTCAAGACTGGGCCAAGAAATATCTCAAGACTGATTTTTCTAAGGTTTTATGGACTGATGAAATGAGAGTGAGTCTTGATGGGCCAGATGGATGGGCCCGTGGCTGGATTGGTAAAGGGAAGAGAGCTCCAGTCCGACTCAGACGCCAGCAAGGTGGAGGTGGAGTACTGGTTTGGGCTGGTATCATCAAAGATGAGCTTGTGGGGCCTTTTCGGGTTGAGGATGGAGTCAAGCTCAACTCCCAGTCCTACTGCCAGTTTCTGGAAGACACCTTCTTCAAGCAGTGGTACAGGAAGAAGTCTGCATCCTTCAAGAAAAACATGATTTTCATGCAGGACAATGCTCCATCACACGCGTCCAAGTACTCCACAGCGTGGCTGGCAAGAAAGGGTATAAAAGAAGAAAATCTAATGACATGGCCTCCTTGTTCACCTGATCTGAACCCCATTGAGAACCTGTGGTCCATCATCAAATGTGAGATTTACAAGGAGGGAAAACAGTACACCTCTCTGAACAGTGTCTGGGAGGCTGTGGTTGCTGCTGCACGCAATGTTGATGGTGAACAGATCAAAACACTGACAAAATCCATGGATGGCAGGCTTTTGAGTGTCCTTGCAAAGAAAGGTGGCTATATTGGTCACTGATTTGTTTTTGTTTTGTTTTTGAATGTCAGAAATGTATATTTATGAATGTTGAGATGTTATATTGGTTTCACTGGTAAAAATAAATAATTGAAATGGGTATATATTTGTTTTTTGTTAAGTCGCCTAATAATTATGCACAGTAATAGTCACCTGCACACACAGATATCCCCCTAAAATAGCTATAACTAAAAACAAACTAAAAACTACTTCCAAAACTATTCAGCTTTGATATTAATGAGTTTTTTGGGTTCATTGAGAACATGGTTGTTGTTTAATAATAAAATTAATTCTCAAAAATACAACTTGCCTAATAATTCTGCACTCCCTGTATATATATACACACACACACACACAGTACTGTGCAAAAGTATTAGGTCACAATTGGAATTTTTGTTTTAGCAATGTTGTGACCATATATAATTATTTCTCAGTCTCTTTATTAGAATAGAAGTAGAAAATACAAGATATTTGTATGCAGTGTTAAAAAAACAGGAACAAAATCACAAAAAAACAGCTTCTATTAGCTAAAGTGGCAAGTATTTAATGTGACTTCTCCTTACACATGAGCAATTGCAGGGGCCTGACTCTCATAAACCTAAATGGCATAGAACCCTAATTAATATAATTGCTAACATCTGTGACCTACTATTTCATGTCAAAATGACTGCTGTGAAAAAGTCTCTATTACACCAGGTTTGTGCAAGACATGCTTGAGCATTACACACACATGTGGTATGAGTTTAATTAATTGGATGCTCGTTAATAAGATCAACTTTCAATCATATCATTCCATTCAAAATGCCAAAGATCACAGAATTTGACAGACATAAAATCATACTTTTGCATCGGCAAGGCCACTCTCAAAGGGAAATCAGCAAACAAACTGTATACTCAAGATGTGGTAGCTGTTATAAAGAACTTTGAAGAATCAGGAGAGATCAAGGACAAAAAAAGAATGTAAGGCTAAGAAAACTCAAAATCTGATGAGATGTTTCTCAGAGTTTCTTCTTTGAATGACCGGAAGAAGTTCAGCAAGGACCTGGCTCATCATCTGGCATCTTCATTGGGATGACAAGTTGACCCTTCTATAGTCAGAAGAAGCTTGATCATGAGTGGTCTTTGTGGAAGGGTAGCAGCAAAGAAACCACTTTTGTCGGAAGGAGAACAGGGTGAAAAGGCTAAGTTATGCTAAAGCTCACAAAGATAGAATATCAGTGGAAAAGAATATTATGGAGTGACAAATCCAAATGGGTCCAATCATCAACAATATGTGAGAAGAAGAGTTGGAGAGAGATGGAAGAATGAGTACTTGCAGCCTTCAGTAAAACATAGTGGAGGGTCTGTCCTGGTTTGGGGCGGCATTTCTGCCAGTGGTGATGGAGATAGTCTCCGAATTGATGGGATCATGAATGCTGAAAAGTACAGACAGGTTTTAATTCATCATGCCATTCCTTCTGGAAAAAGTCTGATTGGGAATAGTTTTATGATAATGATCCCAAGCACACTGATAAAACAGCTGATAACACACTGACAGTCTTGGACTGGCCTCCACAGAGTCCAGACCTGAATATAATAGAGGCAGTATGGGATCACCTGGACAGAAAAAAGAAATTAAAAAAAACCCCTAAATTTAAAGAAGAACTCTGGGAAGTGCTGAAAGAAGCCTGGTATAATATACCAGAAAATTACTTCAGAAAACCTCAGGACAGTCTCCCCAAAAGAGTTCAAGATGTGCTTAGTGCCAAGGGAGGTCACACTAAATACTGACTTTGGCCTTAAGAAGTAATGTTGCTCTGAAAATTGTTTTTTTTTTAGATTTTGTGTACATATTTGTTTGTATCTTAATAAAGAGACCAAAAAATAAATATGGATGGTTACTAAAACTTTGCTAAAACAACCAATCTACATATACAAATACATATATATATATACATATGTAGACATGAATATGTGTGTATCTCTATGTAAAAGCCCTTTGCCTGCCTTTTTTTCTAACACCTGAGACTTCATATATTTGAGTCCTAATAACTTTGTTGTGCAATAATATTTGTAATATTTTTTATCCGATAGTGTTATTATGTGTGTAACTGTACTTTTGTTGTGTTTTGTGACTCTTTTTTGTCTTGCGTAAAAATTAACCAGAGATCCGAGGTCTAGTTAGTGCATCACTCGTAAACTGGCCCCCTGTCGTGCATGTGTTTTGTCTTTGTGGTCACAAAAGCTCAATCTCTTTTGAAAGCCAAGTCACAAAGGCACGGTTTCTTTTGAAAACCTGGTCACAAAAGAGTACAACATTTTTGTGGCCTCAATATTGCAATGGAGCAGTTTCATAAGTTTACAGTGTCAGAACTGAAAAAAAAAAAAAAATTTTAGAAGATCAGAGGGGTTAATCACGGCGTGGCTTCAGGCAATGTTTGCTCTGGGGGTGAAGCCGTGATTGGAGGAAGCCGGATTCGTCATTGGTGACATATGAAGACTTGCGATGGGCGGGGGAAGCGTTGGATCGGCTTTCAAGAAGAAAAGATAAGTATTTTAACAAAACCAGTGAAATGTAAAGTTTTGATGAATAAAAGTGCCCCTGTTTTTAATAGGATTTTTAAAAACTGGGCACTCATTCATCAAACTTTACATTGACTTTAAGAGGTGTGAAACATCCATTGTATACGTCACTTTTGGTTGGATTCCTAGTTTGAAACCCAATGACAAGTACGTAACAACCAAAAACATGTTTTCAGGAGCTTTTCTATTATACATGTTCAAGGGTTTCTTGTGATGTACATGGCCTTTCACAAGCTGTATGATTCATTTTTCAAGCCTCACTTGCATTTTCCAAGAATATTGTATGACATTTCTAGTAATAAAAACAAGCACTTGGGCTAATTCACATAATTGCTGAAGAGCTCAATTGTAAGCAATAAAAACAGCCAAGACAGTGGCACCCTCATAAGAATTTGCACATACTTTGTTTTAGTCACCCCTATCAACAGTATTAATGAAGCATAAAAGAAGCAATTGGACATTCTTTTTACCAATCCTTTGTTGTAACAAATCTGATTACGTTTTAAAGCAAATATACAAGTTTTTGCTTGATTTAGGCTTTATTGCCAAGCAATTTGCACCCATTTGCTTGAATTAAAGGACGTGCAAGAATATACGCAGGGTGCTGACGTAAATTGCAAGTGGACATGCTTGAAAATACTCAGCATATTATTGAATAAAGCACTATATTAACCCATAGGGGCCTATTTATCAAGCTCAGTATGAAAATAGATTCCCTGTGTTTCTGGCGAGCCTTCAGGTTTGCCAGAAACACAAGTTATAAAGCAGCGGTCTAAAGACCGCTGCTCCATAACCTGTCCGCCTGTTCCGATCGCATACCGTAGGGGGCAGTATTGCACCAGCAGTTCACAAGAACTGTGATAACAAATACCAAAAAATCACAAAACCAAAGAAAATGTGAAATAAATGTGATAAAGAAATAAACGTGACAAGTGATTTGTAAAGTATACTTGAGTGTAAACTAAATACTTAAAAAGTTCATATAAGGATATGTATGTTCTTCCACAATCTTCACGCTTCTATTTTCTTTTGATCCTCATATGAAAAGAAAGAAAGAAATGCCACATAGCGTAATTCTGTAACCTTTTCAAATGCAGAATGCGTGTGTACAAATGCTTACTCACATGAGATGGAGCTATAGCCAAGCTCAGGTTTGTGCGCACACCCAATGTTATACTGTTGGGTAAACAGTTGCTTGAACCGGATATTTGAATAAAATGGATTTATTTAAAATATAAGTATAAAAAGCGCCACAAGAGCTGCAGAAATCACCAAATACAATGGGATCGGCAATACAATCAAGTAATTGCTCAAATTGAGCTTATACACAATGCTAGAGACCGTGGTAAGGAGTGCAGAAACTTAACCACACAACCTCCCCCTTAAGAGTCCAGCATATGTTGCTCTCCTCGCTGGTGTGCAGATTCTTGGAAGGACGCCAAAGAACAAGAAACAATGTATCCGACGTACGTTTCGCAAAAGAGCTTTTTCAAGGAATTCCTTGAAAAAGCTCTTTTGCGAAACGTACGTCGGATACATTGTTTCTTGTTCTTTGGCGTCCTTCCAAGAATCTGCACACCAGCGAGGAGAGCAACATATGCTGGACTCTTAAGGGGGAGGTTGTGTGGTTAAGTTTCTGCACTCCTTACCACGGTCTCTAGCATTGTGTATAAGCTCAATTTGAGCAATTACTTGATTGTATTGCCGATCCCATTGTATTTGGTGATTTCTGCAGCTCTTGTGGCGCTTTTTATACTTATATTTTAAATAAATCCATTTTATTCAAATATCCGGTTCAAGCAACTGTTTACCCAATAGTATAACATTGGGTGTGCGCACAAACCTGAGCTTGGCTATAGCTCCATCTCATGTGAGTAAGCATTTGTACACACGCATTCTGCATTTGAAAAGGTTACAGAATTACGCTATGTGGCATTTCTTTCTTTCTTTTCATATGAGGATCAAAAGAAAATAGAAGCGTGAAGATTGTGGAAGAACATACATATCCTTATATGAACTTTTTAAGTATTTGGTTTACACTCAAGTATACTTTACAAATCACTTGTCACGTTTATTTCTTTATCACATTTATTTCACAGTTCACAAGAACTGCTGGTGTAATGATAAATGCAGAGAGCGTATGCTGTCGGCATTTATCGTTGTGCAGCG